>NW_007874879.1:0-576 GCF_000696425.1 Galeopterus variegatus
ATGGCTCATCTCTCTATGGCTCAGTTGAGCTCCTGACATACTACTTTTTCTTACTGAACCAGCTCAGAGATAGGGATTAATTCCACTTTATGGATGGGGAGTCCAGGGCTCTGAAAGGTGACTCAGTCAAGGCCATTTGGCTCATAAGTGATCAAAGTAGGATTTGAACCCAGACCTACGTGACATGGAATTACTTAGAACAGTTGTTTTTCTTTTCAAATGACATATTGTGAATAATTAATAACTCTTAAAAATATTTTAGTCGTTTTAATGAGATTTTTTAACATAAAACAAAAAAGAAAAAAATCAGATATTGCAGATGGCAATGATAACTACTGGTTTTCGGATTTTTTTGACACTTTAGTTTCAATCAAATATATAGGCTATAGAATGTAAGTCACAATGAAAAATATATTTCTTATTGTGTGCAGTAGTCAGAAACCCTTGAATGCCACTGGCTTTCTTCCATACAATTCACCTTTGTAAGAGCCTAACCACTGCCCTTGGAGATGACATATCTGTTGCACTAGATTTCTGTGAGTTTTCAATAAGACAGCACGTGTGAAGCCCTGAACA
>NW_007874880.1:0-576 GCF_000696425.1 Galeopterus variegatus
TTATTTTTGTACTTGTCTGACATTTTTCTGGTCATAGAATTCCAGAATGAAAATAAGTTTTATTAAAAATTTTAAAGTAGGGCCGAACCTGTGGCTCACTGGCGAGAGTGCGGCGCTGGGAGTGCAGCGGGGCTGGGTTCAGATCCTATATAGGGATGGCCGGTGCGCTCACTGGCTGAGTGTGGTGCAGACGACACTAAGCTAAGGGTTACGATCTCCTTACCGGTCACAAAAAAAAAAAAAAAATTAAAGTATATCTCTAGTTTCTTCCTTCTCTTCAGTTAAAATTATATCTTTCAAATTATATTTTCACATGATTTTATCTTATAAATATTTTTTAAAATACATAGAAAAACAATGGTATATGTACATTATACCTTACAGGTACACATATACACACACATATACACAGAGAGAAAGTGAGAGACAGAGAGTCACAAAAGGAAAAGAACATTACCAAAATAAGGAGAAATAAGCAGTTAAAATATTACCAAATATATATATATATATATATTTATGCTTTATATTTGATAATATTTCCAAATAATAATATATGAGAGAAAGAGAGTGAAATCT
>NW_007874881.1:0-576 GCF_000696425.1 Galeopterus variegatus
CACAATTCAACTATGTTTATTAGACATCAACCATGATTCAAATCTTATATAACATTCTTGCTTTTTTTTTTTTTTATTTTAAGAATAAGCCACCGTTCGTCATAGGTAGGTGTTTCACAAACCACAGTGATAAAGTGTATTCTTTCTCATACAGTGTTCCAGCTGAAACCTATTTTTGTGTTTTACTTTTTTCTCTGTATGGAGAATTTTCCATAAAGGAATTTCTCTACAAATTTATAGTCATATTTACTGTAAGTCTGAAAAATAGGGGCAATAAACAACTAATTTATCAATCGACCATATCTCTCTATATGTAGGGTACTAAGCTTTCATATCTGTGTTTTTTAAAAAGCATATGTTTTTGAAAAGCTCATCTTGTTTGTCACACCTGGGGGAAAGATGTGAGACAAAACAATTTTCCTTTGGCCAAATTGAAGATGTCAGGAACTTGGAGAGGTGGCAGAGTTGAGGTATATTAGCGTATCAGTGCCACACCTGTGAGTGCCCTGTTGCTCTCCCTTAAAGACTTCAGCACTGAATCAAGCATGAGGTGAAAAACCAATTTTGCCACCACAT
>NW_007874883.1:0-576 GCF_000696425.1 Galeopterus variegatus
TCCTTTGCCGTGACCTTTCCTGCTGCCCACCTCCTTTGCCGTGACCTCTCCTGCTGCCCACTTCCTTTGCAGGCCACGGTGCACTTGCTGCGGTCAGAAGGCGTCGAGTTGAATGACCAGGCCGTCCCTCCCGAGGACTCGAGCCAGCATCCGGCCGGCTGTGTGCCTGAGTCCCCGGAGGCGAGTGCAGAGTGGGCCGTGTACAGGTGGGCACGGGCCCGAGGCTGGCCTTGCAGCGCTGCACGTGGTGGGGGTGGAGGCGTCCGCTGCGCCTGCGGCCGGCGTGGGAGGGCGTCTCACTTATCTACAAGGAGAGGCCCGTTCTCACGGGAATCCTCAAGGCCATTAAGGATGGAACGAGATTGCAAGTGACTCCCGTTTTTAGCAGTGTGTCCTAGCAAGAGGCTGAGCATGGTTTGTGGTTACGCATGAGCGAGAGCACACGACTGTTCTTTCCAGTGTGTTTGAGTAATCGGGCTTTTGTTCCTTTTAGTTACTCTTTCTCATATTTAGTAAAAAATAAGTTGTTAGGGAGATAGTGTGTTCATGGCAGAAAATACAGAGAAGAAGCAGCTT
>NW_007874884.1:0-576 GCF_000696425.1 Galeopterus variegatus
GTTCTCTGAGGAAACTCCATACTGTTTTTCACAGTGGCTGTACCAATTTACACTCCTACTGATAATATAGGAGAGTTCCCTTTTCTCTGCATGCTCTCCAGCATTAGTCATTTTTTGTTTTGTTGGTAATAGCTGTTCTAAATGAAGTGAGGTAATATCTCATTGTGGTTTTAATTTGCATTTCCCTGATGATTAGTGATGTTGAGCATTTTTTCATGTGCTTGTTGACCATTTGCATGTCTTCTTTCGAGAAATGTCTGTTCAGGTCCTTTGCCCATTTTCTAATTGGGTTATTTGTTTTCTTTTTCTTTTTTTTTTATTTTGCTGTTGAGTTTTTAAGATTTTTTAAAAATATTCTGGATATTAGCCTCTTGTCTGATGTGTAGTTTGCACTTTCTTCTATTCTGTAGGTTATCTCTTCACTTTTGCACAGCAAGGGACACTGTCAACAAAGAATTTTAGATTGATGTAGTTGCACTTATGTATTTTTCTTTAGTGGCCTGTGCCTTTGTAATCTCACTCAAAAAAGTGCTTCCCAGTCCCATTTTGTATAGCATTTCCCTATGTTTTCTTCTA
>NW_007874885.1:0-576 GCF_000696425.1 Galeopterus variegatus
TTACTATTGTTTTAAGTCACTCAGTTTGTGGAAATTTGCTATGGCAGCTAGGGAACTAATAAGTGTTCCAAATTAATTTCCCTGATGCCTGTTCTGGAGGTCTGACCTTCTGCATTTCCTAAAATTCATTGAAGGACAAAGCTTAAGGGGACCCTGGTGCCCATCCAAGAAGCCTCAGTAATTGTGTTCCTTTTGAGAAGTACTTTGAGTTCAAACTACAATGGACGGTTTTAAATGATTTCATACTATTCTCATCCACAAGTGTCCATGTCCCTCATACAAGATCTCTGGATTACAAAGTCCAGGATGTTCAAGGTGGGCAGAAGCCAGGGCAGCATCCCCAGTACCCTGCCCATTTATCTCCAAACTGATGCTCTTTGGGCAGGAGACTGACTATTAGTGATAAACTTAGATAGGAAGAATAAGTTCTGGTGTCCTAGGGTGACAATAGTTATTAATATTGTATTGTATATTTCAAGATAGCCAGAAAAGAGGATCTTGAATATTATAACCACGAAGAAATGATAAATGTTTAGGTGATATATATATACTAACTTTTCTGATTGGATCATTATG
>NW_007874886.1:0-576 GCF_000696425.1 Galeopterus variegatus
TCTTTCTTTCTTTCTTTCTTTCTTTCTTTCTTTCTTTCTTTCTTTCTTTCTTTCTTTGTTATTTATTTATTTATTAACCCTATTTATGAGTGAAGACATATGGTATCTTTCTTTCTGTGCCTGGCTTATAAAAATTTGACATAGTACTATGCTAGGGTTTTTATTTAACATTATTTTTTTTATTTTTCTCAAACATTTGTTACTTTGCTAATCTGAAAAACAAACTCTTCTAAAATACATTTGGATACTAAAAGATACTAAAAAACAAAATCTATTCAATACTAGAAAATTATAATGGGCCACCTGATCAATTCCACATAGCCAAAAAATAACTCCTTTTATTTTTCATGATTCTATTCACTAGTAAATTATCTGCTGCTCCCTTTTGTTTGACAATTGGCCATAATTACAGTCACAGAAAAGAACAGTTTCCCAAGAAACAAAAAGCTGCTTCAGTAAGCATTTATAAATGAGGATTGTTGACCAAAGAAAAGTATAAATCCAAGATCACACGTCTTCATATATCAGAAACAGTGCAACAAACATTTATTGATAAAATGGCATTTGATTTCAGAT
>NW_007874887.1:0-576 GCF_000696425.1 Galeopterus variegatus
ACATCATGTTGTACACCTTAAATATATATGAATGTGATAAAAGAAACACTATAGCAGAAGGGAAAAAATGCATTTGATAGGCTCATGAGTAGAGTGAACATGGCTAAGGAAAGAATCAATAAGTTGGAAGAGAGATCAGCAGAAACTTTTGAAACCAAAATATAAACAGAAACAAAAAAATTTTTAAAGTTCAGAACATTTAAGAACCCTGGGACAACTTCAAAAGGTATAATATATGTGTAATTTGAATATAATAAGGAAAAGAGAAAACAAAAAATATTTAAGTAATGCCTAAGAATTTTTCAAAATTAATGGCAGACACCAAAACACAGATCCAGGAATTTAGAATAAGAAGCAGGATAAATAGGAAAAGGTGGGGGAAAAGTCTGTCCCTAGGTATGTCATAGCAAAAAATCAAAAGAAAAGAGAGGGAGACAGAGAAAAAGAAAAAAAAATCTTCAAAGAAAATGGAATAAAAAATAAGTTACCTACAAAGAAACAAGGGTAAGAATTACGCAGAATTCTCATCATAAATGATGTAAGCAAGAAGAAAGTAAAAGTGAAATATTTAATGTG
>NW_007874888.1:0-576 GCF_000696425.1 Galeopterus variegatus
CCCTACACTGGCTGTCTCCATTTGGAGCTATCCTTATGGTGGGAAGGGGAGGCTAGACTGATACATTATTCAGCAGCTCCACTGAGACCTCCTTACTGAGGGGCCCTTGAGCCACTTTTCTCCATGATACTCAGTAAATTTCCACTTCTAATCCTTCATTTGGCCTCCTGGGTCTGTAAAATGGCAGAAGCCTTTTGTTGAGGACTCCCTCAGCAATGAGAGAACTCCCCTACCCATTTATGCTGACCCATCTAACCCTTATTCCGTGCTGTTTCTTGTGGAAAAACTGAACATTGCTGGACCTGGCAGGGTTCCAAATAACTTATCTACACACGCCCCTCTTAAGGGGTGAGGGGCATATCTCCTCATTCCTTAAAAGGGCAAGGGGAGAGTAACTTTACAGTGAAGGAACATAACCAACAGTACCTCAACCATGGGATTGTGGTCAACATCAACAGTCATAAGCCATGCTGATAAAATGCACCCTTAATATGATGCGATGATAATGGCACTTTTCTGATCTTTCTCTCCAAAACCTATAACTCCAATATAATCATGAGAGGAGGAGGAGGAGGA
>NW_007874889.1:0-576 GCF_000696425.1 Galeopterus variegatus
TCTAACACTAGTGGGGCCCCAAACACAAGGTCCTATTGTGTTGCCATATATCCCCTAGAAAAAAAGCACTCTCCAGAGCAGCCTCCAAAAGAGACGCAGAAGAGGAAGGAGTCAGTTCCCTTTTCCAGCAGATCTGGCAGTGGGCTCCTCCAGGCTGTGACAGGACTAAGCTACGGGTACTGCAGGGGAGAGGGGTTTGCTTGCTCTGCACCTAGCCTGGGTGTTGGCAAGGTCCGTTTTCCTGCATTCATTCATTTGTTCAGTTATATAATTTTTCCCCCTCAGATGATCATTTGCCTGTGTTGGGAAAATAGGACAGTTCGGTCAGGGCCCTTGCCTTGGGTCTGGTTGGGTGTGGTTCAGCACACCCATTGTAAGCAAATTCTGTGTGTGTGTGTGTGTGTGTGCGTGCACGCATGTGTGTGGTTAGTGCTCATGCTGTCAATGTATCTTTTTTAGTTTTGTTGCTATTCTGGTGTTGGGGGGGGGAGGGAAAGGGAAGTAGGGAGGGGAAGAGAGAGAGAGAGAGAGAGGAGTTTTAGTGAAGCAGGCAGGTGGGTGTCTGCCTCGGGCATC
>NW_007874890.1:0-576 GCF_000696425.1 Galeopterus variegatus
TCTCAGAGATCACAGTCCTATGCTTCCAGTGTTCTTAATCTGAAAATGGTTGTCTCATTTGCCCAGTTATCTAGTTGTTTAAAGCAGAAAGGTAAATTCATTCCTTATACTTTATCCTGGCCCCATGGAGTATTTTTTAAGCTTATTGAATTAGTAAGGATAGTATATCTACTGTAAAAACAATATAAACATTTCAGTGGCTTGCACAACAGAAGTTTATTTCTGCTCATATTATAATTCAGAGCAGGTATATTGGGTTTGGTGATTCTTCAGGCCAACTGGCCCCGAAGCAGTCTCCCAGGACTCAGGCTCCTTCCATCTTTCTGCGCCAGCATGTCTAAGGCGTCCTAGTTTTCTTCTGAATTCTCTACATTCAGTTGGCATCAGGGTGAAAAAGAATGCCTGGTGATTTTGATGGGTCAACCTTAGAAGTTCCATATTTCACCACTGCCAGCATTCCTTTGACACCACTAGACTGCAGGAGAGGTCAGGAAAGGTAGCCTAGCTATGTGTCCAGAGTGGTCCTCTCCAATAGAAATAAAGTGTGAGCCATATATGCAATTGTAAATTTTCTTG
>NW_007874891.1:0-576 GCF_000696425.1 Galeopterus variegatus
ACCAAGCCAATAAATCTAGGAAAAATAATCAGACCAAGATAATCGGTCTAGGAAAAATACTAAGACCTGAATAATCGATCAAGGAAAAACTAATCACACCAAGCGAATCGATATAAGTAAATTCATCAGACCAAGCTCATCGATCTAAGTAAACATATTGGACAGAGCTAATCGATCTAAGTAAACTCATCAGACCAAGCTCTTCGATCAAAGTAAACTATTCAGACCAAGCTCATCTATCTAAGTTAACTAATCAGAGCAAACTAATCGATCAAAGTAAACTCAACATACCAAGCCCATCGATCTAAGTAAACTTATCAGAGAAAGCTAATCGATCTAAGAAAACTCAGCAGACCAAGCCCTTCGATCTAACTAAACTCATCACACCAAGCTCATCGATCTAAGTAAACTCACCGGCCCAAGCTAATCGATCTAAGTGAACTCATCGTACAGAGCTAATCGATCTAAGTAAACTCGTCAGACCAAGCATATTGATCTAGGAAAAATAATCAGAATAAGCTAATTGATCTAGGAAAACTAATCAAACCAACTCAATTAATCTAGGAAAAATCATCA
>NW_007874892.1:0-576 GCF_000696425.1 Galeopterus variegatus
TACATGAGTCAAAGTCCAGAGGAATCCAGGTTCAAGCATCCAAGAGTTCTGGCCCAGTACAGGTTGCACTTAGTCCTTCCAGTAATGAGTTGTAACAACACATTTAAAATGGTGTCTACCAGGGAGGCTCAATAGAGACTCAGTGCTCAGGATTTGAAATGATGTAACAAGACCACTTACCAACTTAACCTACTTGACATTTATAGAACTCCACACCTAATCACTGCAGAGCACACATTCTTTTCCAGAAAAGACAATGGGCCATCAAACAAGTCTCAATAAATTTGAAATGACTGAAATCCACATAGTATGTTCTCTGATAATAATGTACTAAATTTAAAAATCAATATATGATATTGATATTAAAAATATCAATGATATCTAGATATCTAATAAAAGATAATATCTAGAAAAGTCCTAAATATTTGGAAATTAAACAACATTCTCCTTAATAATACGTGTCAAGAAAGAAATGACATGAAAACTTGGAAAATATTTTGAAATTAATCATAATGAAAAAAAACAAATCAATATTAGTTAGATACAGCTAAAGGAGAGTTTACAGAAAAATTTATA
>NW_007874893.1:0-576 GCF_000696425.1 Galeopterus variegatus
ACAACAGGTAAGAAAATGTTCCCTAGAATATTTACATTTAAAAGCAAAATCTTGTCCTGCTTATATAACCTCTCAAAGAAAAAATAGCAACAGAAGAAAAAATGTCATGCTTCAGATCATGTTGTAATATTTAAAATGCTGCCTTATTTCCTAACAAGCTAGACAAGTTACTTTGCTCAAAATTAATCATTCCTTCTTTTTCAAGCAATTGTTTCTGAAATAGACTGTTAAAGGTTTCTAATTAACCCAATTATTTCAGCCACAATTCCTTTTCCAAGTAATAAGTCTAGCTTTTTTGAAGAAAACAAGACTAGAAACATTTTCTCACTTGTAGCATTTGCTAATTGTGATCAAGGGCTGATCACTTGTTCTCTCTGTATCTCAGTTTCCTCCAATGTAAGGAGAACTTTATAGCAATCTCAGTTTCCTCCAATGTAAGGAGAACTTTATAGCAAATACCATATCGTTTTTGAATGTATTAAATAACACCACATACACGCACACACACACAAACGCACACACTCAAATATACCTCACTCACATTTAGTAGATTGCCTTGCATGTGATAGTCTTTGA
>NW_007874894.1:0-576 GCF_000696425.1 Galeopterus variegatus
ACAAAAATCCTATGAAGTAAGTACCATAATTATCTCCACTTTATAGCTGAGGGAACTGAGGCACAGAGGCCATAAATAACTCATAGAAAAGCACACGGTCAGAAAGAGGAGAAGCCAGGATGTGCATCTAGGCAGGCTGGCTCTAGAGCCTGGGCTCTCCATCCTTGCCCAGAGGGAGGTTGTGGAAACAAAGGTCCACCTGGCTGGACAGACTGGCGTGACCTTCCCTCTCAGTGCCCTCTGTTGCACCATCTCTTGACCATTTATCCGTGTCTAGTGAATTCAGGTTATTAGTCAGACTCACAAGCTTCGAGGGCATGAGGACAGATGGGATGGGTGTGGGGAGCAGGGGACCAAAGTCATACTGAAATTTAGAGTCTGAAATGTTGGGAGACACCTACACTGAAGCAATCAGATAAATCAGGAGGAGGTGATGCTGAGTGGGGTGGGGGAGAGGCTGTGTCCACGTAGAGATGGTGAAGTTACCTAAGGGACGTACGGTGGAATCAATGACAGTAATAACAACATTGACTAATCTTTTGGAGCAGTGCATCTGGCTGTTTAGCATGTATCGGA
>NW_007874895.1:0-576 GCF_000696425.1 Galeopterus variegatus
AGCCTCAGGATGGGGCCAGTCACCAGTCAGGGAAGAACTGCTATCCAGCCAGACCTCTGGGCGTCCTCCTAGAAGCTCTGGGGCTGAGTGAATTTCCATAGGTAGGGGTGCCCCTTAGCACAGTGGGGAGGGCACAGCTGGGGCTCCGAGGTGCTTGCATTCCTGCACATTTGAGAGAGAGAGGATCGGAAGGCACCTGTGCCAACTGAGTGCCCATCACCACATGTGCCCAGTGGCTGGGCTGCTTTGCCACCTTGCACTTAGGGAGCCTCCATGCCCACTCAAGGGGCAGATGTCATTACTCACTTCTTCTATGAGACCTTTACAAAGCACAGGGAAGCTGATAATGTATCCCAGGTCTTAGACAGTGTGGGCTAGAATCAGGATTCAAACTCGAGTCTGTCTGATTCCAAAGCTCATGACTTTTTCACCACATTCAGCTTCCCCCACTTCTTGTTGGGTATCCATCCTTGTGTCATTACAAGTTCAGGGTCAAAAAACCCTTGGGGGGTTGTTTTTCTATTCCCAAATACATTTTCTCACCTCTCCTGCAAACAACAGTACAATTTTTTTTTT
>NW_007874896.1:0-576 GCF_000696425.1 Galeopterus variegatus
GTATGTACCAAAAACTAATATGTGTCTGGATTAGCTATATTTTACAGGCTTCATAAAACTCACTTTTTATTCAGACCCATCCATTTTACTCAGATCCTTTTGCTACATAAAAAGCATAACCATAATTACCAAGTAT
This sequence comes from Galeopterus variegatus, assembly GCF_000696425.1. NCBI lineage: Eukaryota > Metazoa > Chordata > Mammalia > Dermoptera > Cynocephalidae > Galeopterus > Galeopterus variegatus. Next base: position 137 of record NW_007874896.1, read on the forward strand.
TACTCCATTTTGGGGTAAACCAAAATAAAATTTAATTTGACATAATTCCAAGATAATCAACAATTTCATTTTCTGTTCCTAAAGACCCTGAAAAAGTATCTTTCTCTGTTGCTTTGCCTCCCATGGATTTGTCACCCCTTTTCCCCTGGGTGATGGAGCTGCCAAAGATTACTCAAAGCCCATCTCTTCTGAGTAGTGAGAAGCCCCCAAAAGGGGTTAATCTCCCAGAACCCTCAAGATAGAGGCTTCCATTTGGGAAATTAACTATGAAATGGGGTTCTCTTCCTGCATTTATTCTCCAGACCAGGAAGTTACAGGAGGAAAACATAGATGGGGTTTTTGCTAAGTACAGTTTAACAAGTTTAGCAATAGAAGATGGTAACATTCAGTAAGACAAGGAAGGTGACATTCTATAATGCAATTAAGTCAATCCACTAACA
>NW_007874897.1:0-576 GCF_000696425.1 Galeopterus variegatus
AGTGAGTGCACCCCAACTCCAGAGAACGAAAACTCCTGTGCTCAGGACCCTTCCAGACCTCATCCTATGTATCTCTTCATCTGGCTGTTTACTTGCATCCTTTAAAATATCATCTAATATTTTTCACAGGATTCCTTGTCATACTTTATAATTCATGCTTCTCATTTGTAAAATGTCTCTTTTTGTGTTTGGCTCTACTGATTTTCCAGTGTTCATATGGATAAACATGAATATTTTACTATTAAGGATTATATTTGCTATAATTACATTTATTATAAGAATTTGACCTACTGATTTCTCTTTAATTATTAGTTTAGACACAGAGAAGTTTTAGATTTTACTGAATCAAGACTACCACTTATTTGCTTACTCCTTCCATTTTTTATTTTTTAAGTAAATTTTACTTATTTGTTTTAAATGGTGATTAATTAATTAATTAATTAATTAATCAAAATAAACCAGTAAGTTTTGTGAGCCACCTTAGCGAAATAATCAAGTCTAAAGAGAGGGTCAAAGGAACTCAAACTTAAAGTTCATTGGTAAGAGGTTCTGAAAGCCCAGACTTGCAACTGGTGT
>NW_007874898.1:0-576 GCF_000696425.1 Galeopterus variegatus
AGGGTGGGAGGACGCCATAAAAAGGAAAGACTAATGTGGATGAAGTGTTCATGAGTGAGGCACTCACATATTTTATTTATCTAATCCTCACAATAAAATAAGTTTCTACAAAGTGTGTAAGATGGGTTTAACTCTGTTCTGCTTGACTCCCAAGTTTTGCCTTCTTTTCTTCTGAGTTTCTTTATTGTACCTGTTCCTTCTTATAAAGAATTTCTACTGTCTGTCTCTTTTCACTCCCTCCTCTTACCAAGTCATCTTCATCCCACTTTCATACCCATCATATTCATCAAGAGAAAAGAGAACTTGGTCTACTTTGTTCACGTTTTATTCCTGGTTCCAAGACAAGCTCCTCACACATGTCGTGTGTTCAATCAATATTTGTTGGATGAATTCCAATATTCTGTCTTCCACCATCTGCTCTTCCCCTGTTCCCTCAGTGTTATTTGGCACCTCCACCTAATAATTCACAAGCAGTTTCAGCCTCTAACTGGAGTTCCAGGCTGGTATTTCTGGATATCTTTTAATGTCTTGCCAGCCTGAGCTTCAAGTTTAACATATTTCTCTTCTGGCTCTAAC
>NW_007874899.1:0-576 GCF_000696425.1 Galeopterus variegatus
ATGAAAATATTTTTAAACATTCATTTTCAAAATTCTTCTCCCAAAGCATGAGTTTCCTTCAAAAAAGCATTGTCTCATTTACTATCAAAAACATTATTTTTACCTTAAAGAGATTGATTAAAAACTATTTTGTCCAAAAAAAAAAAAATCTGTTAGGTAGCATATTACTGATAGCCAATGTTTTTTCTCACAATGTCGCTGAAAGAGAGTCCAAACCGGGAAGAGGTGGCATCTTGTTCTTCCACTACCTTGTTGTTACCTCTGCTTGAATTATTAGTATCATTTTAACCTGAAGTTTCTTTGCAGGAAATATTTTAAGTTATATGTGCATTTTAAGAGGGTCAGCTCAGTTAAAATCAGTAATATACAGTCAGCCCTCAGTATCCGTAGGTTCCACATCTCCTGAATACTGTATTCTCCATCTGTGGTTGGTTGAATCCACGGATGTAAAACCCTTAGATAGAGAGGGCTGACTGCAGTGTGTAAAACCAGGAATACATAAACTGAAATATGTCACAAGAAGTTCAGAGCAAATAAATGAATGACAAAGGCACTATCAACCTCTGGGTTACAGAG
>NW_007874900.1:0-576 GCF_000696425.1 Galeopterus variegatus
AGAGAAGATGCGACTTGCTGCTTACTCTCTGGCTGAGAGGTCAGCATGAGGAAAGCCTTTTAGGAAGCTGACAGCAGCCCCTCTTCCCTCTCTTCCCAGCTCAGAGGGCTCACGCCTTTGCCAAGGGTGGCTGTTCAGTTCATGGGCTCCCAGGAAGACGGTTCCCAAGAGCCCGTGTCAGAGGCACTAAATCCCTGCACACCCTCTTCCTCCACTCCTCCTTAGACTCCAACCACCTGCCCCCAGCTCCCCTGGTGCATTTCTTTGCCCAAGTCTGTGGTCATAAAGTAGATTAGTTGGTTGGGCCATTTTCTGATTACCCCACTCTGCACATCTTTTTTAGTGAGATGAGAAGATATATCAGCCAGAGTCTCCCCCAAGGGCTTTGCTGGGAAAGGCAGCTTCCCCTCTTACCCCATTGGACAGCCTCTGTGCTGAGCCCGTCAATAGCAGAGGCCCAGAGTCTTAGTTCTGAATTTTATTCCCAGGAAGCAGGGTGCCTGGCTTTTCACCTCGCTGCTCCGCCCTGTGTTTTTCCAGCAGAGGGAATCTGTCCAGCTTCCACTGCAGCATACC
>NW_007874901.1:0-576 GCF_000696425.1 Galeopterus variegatus
GTATAAGTGGGAAGAAAGAAAGCAGACCATTTCAGACATGTGGATTTTGTTTCTCTCTTATCTCATTCAGTGGTTATAAATTGAAATTTTACCTTTTCTGAAATTTATATTTCTACTCCTATTTACATTTGCCTAGTATTGCTTTGCCTACTCTTTTTTCAATATAAATTTTAAATAATAATGATAATTATAGTGATAAGTTAATAAAATAATTCTATATGTACTATCTTTGGAATTAGAACATTAACAATACATTTGAAGCCCTCTATTTGTCCATTTCTGATCTAATCTTTGTCCCTTCCACTTTTCTTTGTATGTATGTATCACTAAATTATAAATCAGGTTTTTTTTTTTTTCTGGCTTAAAATTTTATAATTCAACTGCACTAGATAATTCCAAGTATTTTCCAAAGGGTTTTACCAATTTACACTCTCGCCAGCAGTGTTTAAAAGTTTCTTTTGCTTCCCATACCCACCAACAGTTAATATTGTCAGACTTCTTAATTTTCCCAAGTCGTAAACTAATAGCCGGTCGTTACTTTCATTTACCTTTTCCTAATTATCAAGGCAGTTGAAA
>NW_007874902.1:0-576 GCF_000696425.1 Galeopterus variegatus
AGGAAAAGAAATGTGTCTTATTCCATTTGGGGTGCTATAATAAAATATATTAGACCAGGTACCTTATAAATAACAGAAATTTATTTGTCACAGTTCTGGAGGCTAGGAAGTCCAAAATCAAGGTGCTGGCTGATGCGGTGTGTGGTGAAGGCCTTTTTTCTATAGATGACACCTTCTCACTGTGTCCTCACATGGTGGAAGGGACTAGCTAATTCTCTGTGGTCTCTTTTGTAAGGGCACTAATCACATCATGAGGGCTCTTCCTTCATAATCTAATCACTTCCCATAGTCCCCACCTTCTAATACAATTACATTGGGGGTTAGGATATCAATAGATGAATTGGGGGGGGACACAAATATTCATACCATTGCAAACTATAATACATTCCTCTTCACAAATGCACATTGCTCACTAAGTTCATCTCTCTATTCTGTCTGCAAATCCCCTCATCCCACTCCTCATTTCTGCGGAGAGAAAACAATCTATGAGGAACAGTTGTAACCTATGCATGAATACCTAGAAAGACACCCATCAAGGATGACCTCTCAGCAGGCAAAAGAAAACTGAACTACTTC
>NW_007874903.1:0-576 GCF_000696425.1 Galeopterus variegatus
TGATGGTTTAATGGTGTTTGTGGGTATGGCAATACATTTCTTTTTTTTTCTTCACAAATTATCCAGTTCAAGATATTTAGTTATAAGCAACAAAAATGGACTAATACAGAAAATTGGTTCCAGAGAGTTTTGGTGTTGCTTATATTAAATACTTGAAAATGTGGAAGTGGCTTTGGAACTGGGTGTTGGGCAAAGGTTGGAGAGTTAGGAGAACTCAGAAGACAAGAAAACCAGGGAAAGCTTGGAACTTGTTAGAGACTGGTTAAACGGTCGTGAGCAGGATACTGATAGAAATATAGACAGTAAAGGCCATTGTAAGAAAATCTCAAATGTAAATGAGAAGGGAACTATTGGAAATTGGGGCAAAGATCACTTATGCTACAAACTGTCAAGGAACTTGTCTGCATTCTGTTCATGCCCAAAAGCTTTATGGAATGTGAAACTTACAGGTGCTGATCCACGGTATTTGGAGAAAGAAATTTCTAAGCAGCAAAACATTGAAGAGGCTGCATGTATTCTTGTAACAGCCTATGCTGAGTTATGGCAGCAAAGGCATGACATAAAGCCAGAATTTAA
>NW_007874904.1:0-576 GCF_000696425.1 Galeopterus variegatus
TAGAGGCTGCAGAGAAGGGCAAGGGCTGGAGGGCCTCGGAGGATTCAGAGGCTGTTTCCTGATGACTGGAGAAGACCCCCTGGCTTGTGGGGGATCTGCCTCCAAACAAAACACAGCCCCTGCCCTCAGGGAGCCCCCCTGATCTGGAGGAGGAAGGGTAAGGGGCTGTTAGGAGATTGACATTGGTAAGTGCCCAGAGTGCACCATGGAGAGAAATGAACTTTTGCTCCTGGACTTAGAGAAGACAGGCTTTAAGTCTTAAGACTTAAAGACTTAAAGGATGGGTGGTGTGGGTAGCAGCCCTGTGAGCATTCTCTGGAGTGCCTACTATGTGGAGTGCCAGGCAGTGGACTGGTACGTTACCTGTGTCTCCTTGAGCCAGTACTATGGCTATTGCTGCTATTTCCATTGGTCACGAAACTTGCCTCGGTCTACACGGCTAGGTAGAGGGCTGAGATTCAACCCCCACTGCCGACCCCGAGCCTTCAGTCTTGTCCATGGGTGGAGGCAGAGCCGGGGGGGGAGAGAAGGCTTGGGCAGGGAGGGAGCGTGATACCAGCTGACAGTTACTAAGCA
>NW_007874905.1:0-576 GCF_000696425.1 Galeopterus variegatus
GAGGTCAAGTGATTTGCCCAGCACAATAAAGCCAGTCCATGTTATCTCCACGTCAACTGTGGTGGTTTAGGGCCGGCCCGAGGCTCACTTGGACGAGTGTGGTGCTGATAACACCAAGGCCACGGGTTTGGATCCATATATGGGGATGGCCGGTTCGCTCACTTGGGAGAGCGTGGTGCTGACAACACCAAGTCAAGGGTTAAGATCCCCTTACCGGTCATCTTTAAAAACAAAACAAAACTGTGGTTGTTTAGGCTGTCAGGTCAGACAGACCTGGGTCGGAGCCAGGTCTGCTGTTTTCTGCCTGTGTGCCCTTGGGCAAATCACTTCACTTCTCTAAGCATCTGGTGCCTCATCTGTAAATGGGATCAGAAATACAGTACTTCATGGGGCTGTTTTAAGTAAAAAATGAGAGAATAGATGTAAAGTACTGAGTTCAGTGCCTGGCACATTATAAGCTACAGAACACAGTGGCTGTAATTGTTGTTGTTAGTAGTAGTAATAGCAGTAGTAGCAGTTGCCAATTACTACATTGTGACTAGATGTGTTTTCTGTAAGGTGATGTCAGGACAGAGT
>NW_007874906.1:0-576 GCF_000696425.1 Galeopterus variegatus
CAGAGTGGGAGAAAATATTTGCAAAATATACACCTGACAAAGGATTAATATTCAGAATATACAAGGACCTCAAACAACTTTACAGCAAATAAAGAAGTAACCCATTTAAAAAATGGGCAAACAAAGTGAATAGGCATTTCTCAAAGGAAGATATGCGAATGGCCAACAGACACATGAAAAAATGCTCAACATTACTTAGTATTTGGGAAATGCAAATCAAAACTACACTGAGATACCATCTCACTCCAATTAGGATAGCTAATATCCACAAGACTGAGAATCTTAAATGCTGATGAGGTTGTGGAGAAAAAGGAACACTCCTACACTGTTGGTGGAACTGCAAAATGGTGCAGCCTTTATGGAAAATGTTTTGGAGTTTCCTAAAACAATTACAGACAGATCTACCATATGACTCAGCTATTCCACTGCTGGGAATATACACAGAGGAATTTAAATCTTCATGTTGAAAAGATACCTGCACTCCCAATATTTATTGCAGTTCTATTTACAATAGACAAGAGTTGGAACCAGCCCAAATGTCCATCATCAGATGAGTGGATTTGGAAAATGTGTTAT
>NW_007874907.1:0-576 GCF_000696425.1 Galeopterus variegatus
AGTTGTTTCCAGTTTGGGGATATTATGGATAAAGCTACTGTAAAAATTATATATAACACAAAGAAGGAAATCCTATCATTTCGGACAACATGGGTGACATTATGCTAAGTGAAATAAGCCAGGCACAGAGAGCCAAGTATTGCATGATCTCACTTGCATGTGCAAACTAAAAATGTCCAACTCATGGAGGTAGAGAGTAGGATGGTGGTTTCCAGGGTCTGGGGGTAGGGAGCAGGGGGTGAAGAGATGTTGGTCAAAGGATACAAAATTTCAGTTAGGTAGCAGGAATAAATTCAAGAGATCTGTTGTACAACATGGTGACCAGATTAATAACAATGTATTGTTTTCTTGAAAATTTCTGAGAGCAGGTTCTACATGTACTCACCACAAAAAAAAAGTATATGTAAAGTAATACATATGTTAGCTCAATTTAGCCATTCCACAATGCATACATATTTCAAAACAACATGTTACACACAATAAATAAATACAATTTTTGTCAATTAAAAAAGTTAATTTAGGGCCGAGCCCGTGGCGCACTCGGGAGAGTGCGGTGCTGGGAGTGCAGCAGCGCTC
>NW_007874908.1:0-576 GCF_000696425.1 Galeopterus variegatus
TCTCTGAGGAACAATGCAGCAGATTATCTGTGTCTGTGTAAGAGGAAGATGTTGCAGAACTAATGGGAATAATTTCCAGCTGAGGGCCCTGGACCATGAGAGTCTCAGCTATATCTCAGGTACTACATGGTAAGACCTCATCAGCTGCAACAGCCTTGCAATGGCATAAGCAGTAGGGACAATTTAGCTGGTCCCAATGGGACAATTTAGCTGATCCCAATGTCATATGAACAACCTGTTATGATGAGAGAGAGTTGAATGAAAGCTCTTCCTAATCCTCTCTGTCTTACCTACATTTGTCAAGAAAATTTATTAGGCATGACAACCAGATGCTTGATGCAAATGACTCAACAAAAGTTGAATAAATGTTGGAAATTACCAGTTTGATGTACATTTTTTACTAGATAATACTTCCTGATATTGAAAAATTGGCACTTGCTCAGTTTTCCACCTACCTACTTCTTTACCACTTACAGTAAACTACCCTTTTCATTTCATGTTCAAGGAAGCATTCCACATATACAACTTCAGGTAGAGAATGGCTGATTATAATTAGTAAAAATGTTTGATTTTTGA
>NW_007874909.1:0-576 GCF_000696425.1 Galeopterus variegatus
CCCAGAAAGCTCACTACTGAGTTACTATCTGTACAGATTTTACAATGGTCCAAATTGCTCACTCCCTATCCTTGTCATAGCCTCAGAATGGGCAGAAAGAATTTCTCCATCCTTTTTCTTCATCCAAACTTTTTGAGCTTAACCATGTGACTTGCTTTGACCAATAGCGTGCTAGCAAGTGAATCATGCAGAAGCCTGCAAAGTGCTTATGCACAGTTGGGCTTCCGCCACCACCATGAGAACACACCTTGAGTAGTCCTTAGCTGTTAGGAGGGCCTGCCTAACAACTAAGACCGAAAGAAGAGGAGAAAAAACATGAAGAGCCGCCATGCAGCACCATTTGAACACCTAGCGCCAACTGTGCCTAAAGCCAGAATTCCTCCCGGACTTTTCAGTTATGCAAAGTCCCTTATTTGCTTGAGTCAATTTGAGTTGGGCTTCTCTCACTCACAACAGAGTCCTGACTAGTTCATCTCTCTTACAGTAATTTTCAGCTCTAAACTAACTGAGTTACTCATCATCCCTTAAACATTTGGGGTCTCTGCCCTTGCTCGAATTCAATTCAACTAATACTTT
>NW_007874910.1:0-576 GCF_000696425.1 Galeopterus variegatus
TACATTTCTGAGAACAGGTGGACAGGAAAAATAGCTGGTTAAGCTAGAGATTGGCTTCCCCAGGTATCTATTGTGGATTTCTCTTACATGTTTTCTTAGTATTCTTTGCAGATAGAAAAGTCCCTTTGCAAGGTACAGTTTGGATATAACATCTCAGGTAATGTCTTATAATCAAAGGGTTTGTTATAATAAAGGTTGTTATGTAGTTACAATGAGGGCAAACAATAGAATACAACACACTAATCAGATCGGATTAAACAGTCTGAGAATAGAATAGAAAACACTGATGGCCATTTCCCCCTGAAATAGAATGAGGAGTGGCCCTTGCTGCCCATGAGAACCATTCTTTGCATGTGAGGCTTTGGGATATAAAGGCAAGGAAACATCAAAGGTAGACTCTTGTAGCACCCAGCTCCCTGGCACAAAGGATAGCAAAGAAACTAAGGTTTAGGGCTCTCAGTTAAGTAACTGATTGCAGGTTGGTGGAATAAAGGCTGCTCTCTGACTTGAGGGTGAAGGGCACACACAGGCAGAAGGTGGAGAGATAAAATGTACAATTGTTCTTTTTTTTTTTTT
>NW_007874911.1:0-576 GCF_000696425.1 Galeopterus variegatus
AAATAATGTTTTGGTGGCTTTGGAACACAGAACATGGTGCTGTACGAAGAGACCTGAGCAGTGGTCAAGAACTCTGGATTCTCATCATAGTACTTTAGTCAATGTCCTTAATCTCTGTTTCCTTACCTCAGAAATGGGAGAGATGATCTCAAAGTGGCATTCATGTCCATGCTCATGTAATATTATTCCCTTAAAGTATGAGTATAATTTACACTGAGAGATATGTGTGTGACTGGAATGAGAAGGACGAGGACTAATTGGGAGCCCAGGACACAACAGAAGGGAGCAGAACAGGATGGGTCTTCGGCAAAGGAAGAGTGGCAGGAGCAGAGGGATTCTTGAGGATCAGGAAGGGAGAAACCCAGAATGTGAGAAAAGGGAGCTGGAATACAGGAAGGCCTCGTAGCTATTTCTTCCAAAGGGAGCCCAGAACTAAAATTCTACCTGTTCCGTTTTCTTTTAGGATTAACAGGCACATATGGAATCTAGTAGTGAGGGCTTCATTTAGGAAAATAATGAATAAAATAACATACACTAAAGCCATAAGTGTGTGCTGGAATAGGAGGAGAAAGAATT
>NW_007874912.1:0-576 GCF_000696425.1 Galeopterus variegatus
CATAACGAAGTTAGAGGGCACCATTGCAGTGGTGTCTTCTCCTAATCTTGCCAGCGGCACAAATAATTAATTCTTATTCATGTCCCTGACGTTTGTGCTACTGAAACGTGGTCCATACACTGGCTGACTGTCTGTGAACCGCATGGTCCGCAAGATCAGCTCGCATCAGATGTAAACCGACTAAGGCATTAAGCACACTGTTTAGTCCAATTGACATTTTTTCCTTCACAGCAAGACTTTCTGCAGGAAGGAAGCAGTGTTCATTGACGTCCTGGCTCAAGCTCCTCCTCTCACTGTGGACCTGCTCTGCTGTGCCCCAGTCACCGCGTCCCTTCCCTTCACTGCCTGTCCCACAGATGTCCTCGAACCTCCTCACTAGGGCCTCCAAGAAGTGAGCCCCAACCTCGATTGCCAGCGTGTGCTGCAGGATGCTGACCAAGAGCACGTGCTCCATTACAAGCCTGCTGGGCATGGTCGCGTCCCAAACACAGGCGCCCAGCAGGGCAGCGGTCAGTGTGTCACTCACGTCTTTCCTGCTGGGCCATCCCAGCGCCTCCGGCTGTCCCCTGATGGACG
>NW_007874913.1:0-576 GCF_000696425.1 Galeopterus variegatus
GCTCTGCCCTCCAACCCTTGCTCTTTTTGCTCCTATTCTTTTCTCCTATAGCTCTATGCCCCATGGTTTCTGGGCCCCATGAAAGAATAAGACAATTTAATATCATCGTTCATTCCCAGAGTAAGAGAATGATTACTGAAGATCAGCATTTGCCTCTTTTTAAATTCTAGTGAGGCTCTAATGATAAATAGCCAACTGGTCTCCATTTCTTACAGCAATAATATGAAGTCAGTAGTTCAACTGTGAGAATCCTTTGTACAGTTGTCCTTTTTATTATTCATTAAAATGTACAAAGTTTGGCAGAAAGGTTCAGGTAACTGAGGGACCAGTTTATTTCAATGACAAGCCATTATATAAAGCACCCTTAAAGGTGGATATAGCTATTGGTTTAATTCATAGAAGGACAATTTGTAGGTCAATTTGTTTTGTAGGTTGATTTGTTTTGTATTTCTTACTTGTCCTTGGCATCTGCCGAACAGCTCTGAATCTTTAAGTTCCTATGAAATTTTTTGAAGTTTTTTTTTTTTTAGAGTTTTAGAGTTTTTAGAGTTTGCTTAGAATTTTTAATTGAAATAT
>NW_007874914.1:0-576 GCF_000696425.1 Galeopterus variegatus
AAAGCCTGAAGTGTTGGAAGATTATTAAAGGCTTTTTTCTTTCCTCTTAAATATTAATGTGCACACTTTTCAACCAATTCTTGGCACATAATACCTGAAGCAATATCTGATTCTATCTGTTTATAAAAAATAAGGTCATACCTATAATAACTATAAACACGACATTAAGTTTTGTTATATTGCCATTTCCAACTTAAACTGGAGTAATTCTGCATTGAGGCAGACTTCCAAGATAGAATCAAAGGCTCTTACTAATATTTGTAGGAGAAAGTGATGGTTGCTTTATGGTCAGAATTTGCACTTTTACACATTATTATACTTTGTATTCTTTAATGTTTTCTATAATTTTAGACTTTGTATTATAAAGTCAAAGTAAACAAAATTTCTGTAGGTAGAGATCATTGTAAATAAAGGAGGGTTACCTGTAGTTCTGTTTTTGCACGCATTTATGTAGTACATACACACATACAAGTACAAAAGTACCTCAAAATGATCCTGGAAAGATTGGTATTATCTTTTGTTGGAAATAAATTAAAATGTAGGGGGGACATAGAATATAAGTAGTAGAATTGTAGG
>NW_007874915.1:0-576 GCF_000696425.1 Galeopterus variegatus
ACCCAAGTTTGCAGCCAATCACAGGCTGCAAATTGCCAAAACATGTCCATATAAGCCAAATGCCAAGTTGTAATCAATCAAACTATTTTCATGTCACTTATTTTTTTGTCTATAAATATTGCCTGCCCACCATGCTAGGTGGAGCTCTCTGAACCTTTACTGGTTCAGGGTGCTGCACAATTCATGAATTGTTTCTTAGCTCAAGTAAACACTGATCGGTTTAATTTGCCTAAAGTTTTTCTTTTATAGCTATCTTCAATAACGAGCAACAGGGATAGAATCTCCTAGGCGAAGATATAAGTGGAATCATTAAAAAAAAGGATCACTTGGGATAGTGAGAGTGGAAGGGTCCCTATCTTAGCAATGGAACCACCAAAGACATGATGTTTGAGCTGTCTCTTGAAAGAGAATTTGCTTTTTAGACAAGGCAGTGTTGTTTTGGGGTACAAGGTAGATGGAGAAAACCATGTACAGAAATAAATGTCCAAGTAGAAAGATATGAAACAGAAAGCTATGTATAACAATTTATGTTTCCAATTAACATTACAATAGAAGCAAATGGGGCTGGAGAGAAAG
>NW_007874916.1:0-576 GCF_000696425.1 Galeopterus variegatus
TTTTGACATTTTTCTATACATATCTATTTCTCACATAAATGAAATATACTATTTGATCAATTTCATTTCCTAGATTTTTATAAACAAATTTTAAATATGTGTGATCAAATATATACATCTTTCTCGTTATCGATGGTGTGCTATAAACACTTAAAAAAATAAATTAAAAAGCTCTGATTTCTAGCATTTGTCAGCTAATGTGGTGTGAATACTCTTATTATGGCTGATTTCAAGACTCTAACAGTTTAACGATCAGCTATTAAAACTTCTGAATATTTATGAAAATCAGTATAAGCATAATACCACTGATTGTGAGTACTCTATTCTCTGTATACTCAGTATGAGGTGACGTCTTAATATGAGTTTTTTTCTGGTAGCTAACCTATTATTCTAGTATCATGTATGGAAATTTTTTTTTTTTTTTTGGGTTGGCCTTTGATATGGGTTGCTGCTTTTTTTTGTGTGTGTGTGACTGGTAAGAGGATCGTAACCCTTGGCTTGGTGTCGCCTGCACGGCGCTCAGCCAGTGAGCGCACCGGCCATTCCTATATAGGATCCGAACCCGCGGTGGGAGCG
>NW_007874917.1:0-576 GCF_000696425.1 Galeopterus variegatus
GAGTACTTCAAAAGTTCATGGAAAGATTTGTATTATTTTTCTTTCTTTTTTTTTTTTGAAAAAAAAAAAAAAGATGAGCGGTAAGGGGATCTCAACCCTTGGCTTGGTGTTGTCAGCACCACACTCAGCCAGTGAGCAAACCGGCCATCCCTATATAGGATCCGAACCCGCGGCCTTGGTGTTATCAGCACCACACTCTACCGAGTGAGCCACGGGCCGGCCCTGTATTATTTTTCAATTCTGTTTTTCCACAAACTGTTTGAAGTACCCTCATACACACGCACACAGGTACTTCAAAAATTAAAAGATAATATGTGTCTTTCCATGAACTTTTTGAAATACCTTCATATGTATATTCTTTAGTATAAAATCACCTGTATCTTAGCTCAGGCCACCATCACAATATATCGTAGACTGGGTGGCTTAAACAATAGAAATTTATTTTCTCACAGTTCTGGAGGCTGGCAGTCCAAGATCACGGTACCAGCATGTTTGTGTTCTGGTGAGGGCTCTCTTCTTGGCTTGCTGATGGCTGTTTTCTGTGTGTCCTCACATGTCAGAGAGGGCAAGTTCTTG
>NW_007874918.1:0-576 GCF_000696425.1 Galeopterus variegatus
GGGCTTCTGGGAAATGGATAACGGCGAGGGGCTGACACAACATCTGATTCCCCAACATGAGCCCAGTGTCACCTCCTCTGGGCCTGTCCTGACTCTGCCTGTCATAGACTCCTCAATGTGGGCCTCCACACAAAATATGAAGGAGGGTTTTAGAAGTACCCGGTCTACCATCCTATGTATTTTGATATCTCCTCTCATACTCTTTCTTTTCTTCTCTCTCTATTTCTCTAGGCTTCTTTCCTTCATCAGCAGAATGTTCTTGAGATATGGCTTTAGGATTTAGACTGAGTTACAAGATGTAGAACAGGTACAGGGCTCCTCACCTGTGACAGAAAGGTGCGTTGGGTCACTTGGGGCTGACCACAGATAGGGAGAGCCACTGAAAGACCCGTAGCATCTATAGGTCCCACAGTGAGTAGTGAGTTGAGGTCACAGGGCCCAGAGGGAAGTCAGCCTGGAATGTACCATTGTGGCTCCACACTGCAGGGCGCCTGCGTTCAGGGGCCTCCCCATCTCTGGATAGATGGTACATGTCAAAAGAGCTCTTAGAGGCACAGGACAAGGACACATTCTCTC
>NW_007874919.1:0-576 GCF_000696425.1 Galeopterus variegatus
GAACATGCTAAACTTTTATATTCATAGGGAGTGTGTGTATGAAGAAAACACTATGAGATCAGTAAAAACCCTATTAGAACTAATAAGTGAATGTAGTAGAATAACAAAATGCCAGTCCTATATGCAAAAAAGTCAACTGTAGGGCCGGCCCGGTGGCGCACTGCTACAGTGCGCCGCTTGGGAGGGTGGTGGCGCTCCCACCGAGGGTTCGGATCCCACATACAGACCGGTTCCCGCTCACTGGCTGAGCGAGGTGTGGGAGCAACACCAAGGGTTGCGATCCCGTCGCCAGTCCTGGTCCGGTACAGGCGCGACACTGAGGGTTGCAATCCATTGCTGGACACGAAAAAAGAGACAAAAAGGGGAAAAAAAAAAGTCAACTGTATTTTTAGATATAAACAATTTGAAAATAAAATTAAAACAATACCATTTACAATAGCATGAAAAACTTCAAATATCTAGTACTATATTTATTGATGTGTAAGTCCTCCATACTGTAATCTACAAAACACTGTTGAGAAAAACTAGATAAATACAAAATAAATGGAAAACTATACGATATATGTGAATGGGGTG
>NW_007874920.1:0-576 GCF_000696425.1 Galeopterus variegatus
TATTGAAACCGTCAGAGCCCAGAGCTCAGTGTTCTCATGAGCCCGCGGAAAGATTCTGATGCTTGCTTGAATTTGAGAACCCGCTGCATTGGACCAATGTTTTTTTTTTTTGAGGGGGGAGGGATTTATGTGTTTTTGTATGTTTTTGCACCTGCCGTCCCTCTGCCTGGAATGTTCTTTGCCCAGATCTACAGCCAGCAGACACCTCTTCACTCATGTCTCCATTCAAACCCCCCTTCCAGGTAAAAATGACAAATGGAGCACCTGTCTCTACTTTCACTCTCTCCTGAAACCCCACTGCAGTGACAGTTATGCAATTGCTTAAGGCTTAAACCGAACTTGTAAACCAGCAGAGTGGAAAGGTTAATTTCCCTAGAATTCTGCCAGCCCCAAGGCTCAGTCGTTGGTGACGACACACACGCACATGCACACACATGCACTCTGAGAGTGTGGCAGGTGACAACTAAAATAGAAGAGTTTATTGGAAGCAAATTTCCAAAAGAGACACCAACTCTTCTCTCCATCGAGGCAGAAAAGCTGCATTTTTTTCTTTTTTTCTTTCTTTCTTTTTTTTTT
>NW_007874921.1:0-576 GCF_000696425.1 Galeopterus variegatus
ATGGCAGAAAAAGGAAAATGTAACATTAATTTGGAAGCTCATAGGAGAGTGAAAGTGAAAAAGCAAAAGTATTTAAAACAAGAATCACTGGGAAATTTCAGAAAATTATGTGGCATAGTCAAGGAGACAAAAGAAGACATGATTTTTCAAAACCAGCCGCAAAAATATTCAGCATGAGACCACAAAAGTCAGACAAAAGACATTATAAACAAAAAGAAAACAAAACAAAGTCTAGAGGCTAATGTCTCTCTGTAACATCAATGCAAAAATTGTAAAAAAACAAACAAAAGCTATTAGCAAATAAAATTCAAGAATATATTAACGAAGTCATACATTATGACCAAATGGGGTTTATCCAAAAAATTCAAATTTGTTTCAATTTAATTGACAGTATTTACAATTTTAAAAAGGAAAACATAAGATTATAGATGCAGAAAAATACAACTATTTCAGATTTTAAAAAAAATCTCAGCAAAGGAAATTTTCTCAATCTGACAAAGACCATTTACAAAACAAACAAACAAAAAATTCAGTTAATGTTCTACCTAGTGGTAAAATACTGCATATTTTATCCCT
>NW_007874922.1:0-576 GCF_000696425.1 Galeopterus variegatus
TTTGAAAATGGGAATTTCTGAAGTTAACTCAAGGGGTTCCCACTGCTAAGAAGCTAAAGTCTTGGTTTCAACATCACGAAGAACATGAACACCTCTAATTTCACTGAGTTTGCAAGAGCCTTGGTTAAGGGGAACACAAGGTAGGTGAGATGGTGTATTTTGACTGATCAGTACAAATGTATCCCTGCTGAAAATCAACAGAAAGATCCCCGTGAGCCTTCATCTTTTAAATTTTCAGAGACTTCGAGAATGCCTTTAAAACAAAAACAATGAAAGGTAAAATTGTTTTTTCCACTTCTGTGAAGAATGTCATTGGTATTTTGATGGGGATTGCATTGAATCTGTAGATCGCTTTGGGTAGTATAGACAGGTTCACAATGTTAATTCTTCCAATCCAAGAGCATGGAATATCTTTACATCTTTTTGTGTCTCTTTATTTTCTTTCATAAGTATTTATAGTTCTCATTGCAGAGGTCTTTCACCTCCTTGGTTAAATTGATCCCTAGATATCTTATTTTTTTTCGTGACAATTGTAAATGGGCTTACTTTCTTTATTTCTCTTTCTGTTAATTCATT
>NW_007874923.1:0-576 GCF_000696425.1 Galeopterus variegatus
GACCCTTCTGGTGGCTGGTTAAAGCCTACGGACCCCTCCTCAGAAAAATGTTTTTAAAAGCATAAGATAAAATATATATGATTTAAGTGAAAACCAATTCTATTAAAAGTTACCTCAGTCTTAAAACATTAACTTGTGACATAGGAATACTATGAATATGAATTCTTTATTCACTGTCATTCCAAAGCAGTGATGAGTGAACACGGTGTTTCCAGTATTTGCAACACTGCTAATGTGATATTGACGACAAAGTCAGAGGTTCGGCTGATGCTACTGGGGATTGTTGCCGACATTCACGGTTAGAAGAAATGTTAACTTATTAGTTAATGGTTATTAAAAATGAAGTTGAGGTTAGGACTCCAGGTAAAGAACTTCTGTACAAGGCACCCAATGATTATTCTTTGAAAGTGCAAATGAATGAATGGAAGGAGAGAGGGATGGATGGATGGATGGAAGGATAGAAGGATGGATGGATAGATGGAAGGATGGATGGAAGGATGGATGGATGGGTGGAAGGATGGATGGATAGATGGAAGGATAGAAGGATGGGTGGATGGAGAGATGGAGATGGATTAA
>NW_007874924.1:0-576 GCF_000696425.1 Galeopterus variegatus
CACCATGGGTCATTTCAATTTCTGTCACCACATGCTGGCCCAACCTGCCCTCACCTCTTCCTCCAAATACCAGGACAGCTATTCTAAAAGCCTTTTAAGAACTTCTCCATGCTGCAGCCAGAGGGCTTTACAAGATGAAAATTTTCATCACGTGACCCCCTTCCCCATTCTAAATATTGTTTTTCCTTTCCTCTTAAAAAACAAAAGCCTGATGGTGGCACCTGCATGGTCCGGCTATCATATCAGGTGGCCATGTCTTGATATCTCCTCGTTTTTCTTGTTTCAGATGCTTTGGCAATTTTTCAGGTCCTGTAATGTACTAGTTTTCACCCTGCCACATGCACTTGGTCATCTGTTCTCTGACACCCCTCTTTGACCCCCCAAATTCTCTTCCTTCTGGTTACTGCTAGTCATTCTTCAGACTTGAGCTCAAACATGGACTCCTCAGGGAATATGCCAGCCATCCCCGGTCCCACTCTACCATCTCTTCCTTGAGCTGTGTGGTTCTCCTTCATGGCAGGAACTACACCTCAGTCTTTACACATTCCTCCCTGTTTTAAGCTGTTTTCTGTTGCT
>NW_007874925.1:0-576 GCF_000696425.1 Galeopterus variegatus
CTATCTGGAATGGCTTTCCTGCCTTTATTTGCTCCTCAGCTCCTACCTATCCTTAAAGATTTATTTCAGGCATCACTCCCTCTAGGAAGTCACTGTCTTCACAGTCTGTGACAGGTATCCTTCTTGTACACTCCCATAGTATTTTGTTTTATTCTATCGTATCACTTAGAGTATTTTGTTATCTGGAATTGTTTGTCTCACAAATTAGACTGTGACCTTAAGGGAAAAAAACTGTGCTGTGTATTTTTTTTATTATGTAACTATATATTTTCAGCAAATGTTTGTTACATGAGTAAATGATTGCATGCATGAACGGCTTAACAGAGTTTCATAAAACAGTGAAGGAAATTTTTCCTCTGTCTCATAGACTATGACCTCAGAATTTGCCATGATTAGATATAACGTGAAAAGATATATTCAAATGTCTTAGAGTTTTAGAAGTCTCATAAAAAAAGGCCTGAGAAACACTTGTATATTGTGGTCAGCATTGTGGGCGTAGAAGTCTGAACACTTAGATTTAGATTCTACTGTTTCCACCTAGTAGCAGCATGACCCTGGGCAAATTGTGCCTTACTT
>NW_007874926.1:0-576 GCF_000696425.1 Galeopterus variegatus
CTGTTTCAATCTTTTGGAATAGTTTGTAAAGAATTGGTGTCAATTCCTATTTGAATGTTTGATAAAATTCTGCTGAGAATCCGTCTGGTCCTGGGGTTTTCTTTGTTGGGAGCCTTCTGATAACAGCTTCAATCTCCTTTACTGTTATTGGTTTGTTCA
Source organism: Galeopterus variegatus (assembly GCF_000696425.1). NCBI lineage: Eukaryota > Metazoa > Chordata > Mammalia > Dermoptera > Cynocephalidae > Galeopterus > Galeopterus variegatus. Next base: position 160 of record NW_007874926.1, read on the forward strand.
GATTTTCTACATCTTCTTGGCTCAGTTTTGGAAGCTTTTGTGTGTCCAGAAATTTATCTGTTTCCTCCAAATTTTCAAATTAGTTGGCGTAGAGTTGTTTATAGTAGTCTTGAATGATTCCTTGCATTTCAGATGAATCAGTTGTAATATCACCTTTTTCATTTCTAATTTGTCTTATTTGGATCTTCTCTCTTCTTTTTTTAGTTAGGCATGCTAATGGCTTGTAAATTTTACTTATCTTTTCAAAAAACCAACTTTTTGATTCATTGATCTTTTGTATTGTTTTTTGGGTTTCAATTTCATTAAGTTCTGCTCCGATCTTAATGATTTTTTTCCATCTTCTAACTTTGGGTTTAGATTCTTCTTATTTTTCTCGTTATCTAATGTGAAGTGTTACATTGTTCACCTGCCATCTTT
>NW_007874927.1:0-576 GCF_000696425.1 Galeopterus variegatus
TCATTAAATATGTTAAATTATATTTTCAAATACACAATGTGTAGAACATGAGGACAGCTGATATTTGTTAGAGTAGTAACATTGTGAATGGCTTTCATTAATTTAAAAACTTTCACTGTCCACTCATCATTTGAGAAATACTTACTGAGAGCCTACACCAATGAGCAGAATAAAGTCTCTGTCCTCCTGGAGATTATATCCTAATAGGAGGACAAAAAATAAACAAATAAATAAATAAATTACTTTAAATTAATTAGTGATAAATGCTAGAAAGAAAAATAAAGCAGAGCATGAGGAGAAGAGTGAGAAGGTGCACTTTTAGAAACAGTGGTCAAGGAAGGACTGCCTGCCGAGATGACATTTGTACACTGAAGTAAGAGGGAGTAGGCCACGTGGATTTATGGAAGGACGTCACAGGCAGGAGAAAAAGCACATACAAAGGCCCTGAGGCTGAAATGGGATGCTACACAGACACTTTAAAGATGTGGGGGAATGTTTATGTAGAAAGTAAAAATAGGATAAGGAGAAATGCTACAAAATTATACCTATAACTAACAATTATGTAAAAAAGCACAA
>NW_007874928.1:0-576 GCF_000696425.1 Galeopterus variegatus
ATAAAATATTAGAATTTTTTTCTATCTTCTGCATGATAGAAAAGAAAATCACTATTTTACATTCAACGTAATAATTAACTCAGGTGAGACTCATCAATAGATGCTAAAACTATTGATTAAAAGTTTGTTGGAGAACTGGACGTTTATACCACTTTAAATTATCTCATCATGGATTATTTTTGAATTTCTAAACTAAAAATGGTAATTTTACCTTGGATAAATCCTGTAGATATAGAACCAAGTGCACTTCAAAAAGTTCATGGAAAGATTGTACAATTATAATTCCAAAAGTTCATAGAAAGATTTGTACCTTTTAATAATACTTTCCCACAAAATTTTTGAAGTACTCTCATATTTTAGCATCACTAATAATGGGACAAACTGATGTCATGTGTCACCTTTTGTGAGGCACTAAGAAAGACTACGACATTACTACGTATGATTCCTACCAAAAATGTATTCCCTAAATCTGATCCTCAGGAAATATCAAGCACACTGAAATTAAGGGATATTTAAAAAAAAAAAAAAAAAAGGACCAGTATTTCAGAAATGTTAATATCATGAAAGAAAAACAAG
>NW_007874929.1:0-576 GCF_000696425.1 Galeopterus variegatus
TTACTCACATATTGCTGATGGAAATATAAAATGGTATAGGAAATCAGTTTGGCAATTTCTTGAAAAAGTAACTTGCAATTACCATGTAACCCAGCACACATGATCATTTATTCCAGAGAACTGAATATTTATATTCACACGAAAACCTACACATGAAAGTTCACACTTGCTTTATTTGAAATAGACAAAAACTGTCATCAGCCTAGATGTCTTTAACTGTGATAATGGTTCCACGATCTCTGGTACACACATACCATAGAATACTACTCAACAAAAAAAAATGAATGAAGCATTGATACACACAACAGCTTGGATGAAACTCATGGGAATTATGCTGAGTGAAGAAAGCTAATCCCAAAAGGTGATACCTTGTATGTATTTGTTTATATAACATATTTTAAGTGAAAAAGTTTCAGAAAGGGAGGAGCGATTACTGGTTGCCTGGGGTCAGACAGGGGCTCCCTAAACAATACTGAGTTTAGTTGGGAATACAGCATTGCAATGGGAATACGAATGCCGTGCTAAACTGCGTGCATATTCAGGGAGGTAAAGGAAGACAAAGGATTTTTTTAAAAA
>NW_007874930.1:0-576 GCF_000696425.1 Galeopterus variegatus
TCTGACTCAATGTGTCACTAACACTTATTCCACTTTATGCTTGTCAAACTTTATAAGCCACACTCAGGCTACCTGTGCTGACCACCAGTCCATTCTGGATGCAGTGTACGGTGGAGACCATGAGCACCATGTTCATAGCAGAATTAGGGAAACAGAGACTCACAGAGGTCCTTTGGCTTCAGAAGTACATACAGCAAGAAAGTTACTGTCAACAATAGAACCCTGGTCTCTTTCACAGGAAATTCTATAAGAAACAGAAAGAATGGAGGCACTACAAACCGAATCATCTCAGCAGTACTTTTGATGTCTACTTTTCTCCTGCACAGACCATTTAATTATTTGTTAGTCAGGGTCCGAGCTGCAGAAAGAAAAAGAGTCCATGGAAGGACATAAAAACATAAAGATTCAATGCTCATCCTCCTTCTGCCTAGAGGCATCAGAACTGGACTTGTGTTTTTTCCTCCGCCTTTGTTCTCCAAAGAGAAATAGCTTTGCTGCTGCAGAAGGTTAGTTCTGAACTAAAACCCTCCTTTTGTGCAGAGAGGTTCAGCAAATTTATAAATCTGTCTTTGACTC
>NW_007874931.1:0-576 GCF_000696425.1 Galeopterus variegatus
GCTAGTAAAACAAAAAAATCTCAGAATAATCTCAACAATTATAGAAGAATTTTATGAAAAAACAGAAAACCCTCTACATATTTCAGGCTGAAGAAATCAAATGAAGAAGATTGGTTATAGAGGTGGCAAAAGGCTATGGGGAGTTGTACAAAAGCAGGGAGGGGAGCATTGTCACCCAAGGACCTGGAGCCCACACTACTGAAGCCTCACATGTCCTTTACTGCTCTGTAGCAGCTTGTCACCCAAGGAGCAGGAGCCCACACTACTGAAGCCTCACATGTCCTTTACTGCTCTGTAGCAGCCCAGACCCTGTGTCTCACCAATGCCACCGAAACTGCCTCCAGGGCAATGAAGCCAGCAGCCCCACATGGGCCCTGTTGACCTCAGCTGCCAGGGACTGTACAGTGTCCCCTCCTAGGTCCCCCACTTTCAAAGTTTTACAGGAAACCAAGTGTCAAAGGAGTCAGGACAAAGTATCTGCAGGCTTAAGCCCTGGAAGTCAGAGGAGGCTTCAGTTGGCCAGTGTGGGCCTGACAAACAGAAGACACTGCATGGACAAAGGCTGTTGTGAAAAGA
>NW_007874932.1:0-576 GCF_000696425.1 Galeopterus variegatus
AGAATGAAAAGGCAGTTATGAAAGAGTTGGAGTAAAAGATAAAAAGACTACAAAAGATATTGCAAATAGCTCAGTAAGAAGAACTAAAGTAGTATATGTGGGAGAAATTGAAGCACATTTCAAGATTTATAAAGAAAATTATCATTGTAACAGTATAGAAGAAAATCCCTGAGGTAAAGAATAATAGTAATATTTAAAAAGTAAATATTGGAGTTAGCATGGATAGAGAAAAAAAGGAAAAACTTTAAAGCAGATTATGAATCCATAGTAATAAACAGAATACTGGTTACATTTCTTTTTGAGGGATCACTCTATTCAAGTGTGTGTGTTGTTCACTCCAAGGTCCTGTAAAGTTTTAAAGCTATACTTACTATTCTAGTATCCTGATACTGGGGTGATATTTACCTTTTCTAACCTATGAGTTGTGGGCCAGGTATATAGTAGTGGGCATGTTAGAGTTGAAAAATACTGAAATATCACATACTCCTGCTTCTTGGTTAATGTCAGTTGTAATTCAGTGCAGCTACTGAGTTCTACAGCAGTCAAGTGAGTTTTTCAAGATGGTAAAGAAAGAAG
>NW_007874933.1:0-576 GCF_000696425.1 Galeopterus variegatus
TATACTCACTCATAAGTGGGAGCTAAGAGAGAAAGAAGGAAGGAAAGAAAGACCACAGTGGTCTGTTGGACTTACAGAGGGAGAGATCATACCTTAGGATACAAAGTTGAATGGGAGTGGAGAAAGGGTTAGGGGGAGGGGTCTGGGGGATAATTGGGTGTGGGACACAGGGTACAAATGCAATTTGTGGGAATGGGCATGCTGCCAGTGTCAATCTGGCCTTCACTTCTTGGATACAAGGGGTGACAACCAGCTCTGTATCTCATGAATACTCATAACCAATAATAAAAATAATAAAAGACAATTGGTAAAATCGAATAGCTTTGAAAATAAAATTTAAAAAAACCACACACATGATTGAGTGATGCCAGGCACATATCTGCCTGACAGTGAGCTGAGGGGAGTCTAAGGGAAGGTAGGTATCAGGAATGCCTTAGGTCCTTTCAGGCAACAGATCTGCAAACTCAGATTACCCTACAACTTCAGACTGATAATCACTCAGAGATTCCTCAAGATACTCCTGTAAGTTGTCTAGGACCTTCTGATATTCCACATTTTCTCTCCTTGTGGTCTCTT
>NW_007874934.1:0-576 GCF_000696425.1 Galeopterus variegatus
CCCTGCTTAAAACTCCTAAATCATTTCTGGTGCTCTTAGGATCAAGACTGAAATCCTGACCTTGCCTCCAAAGCCCTGCGCCATTTGGCGCCTGCCTGTATCTGCAGCCTTGTCTCCCTCCGTCTCCTCTACAAGACCAGCCTTATCTCAGCTTTTCTAACTTGCCATGCTTCTGTCTACCCCAGGACCTTTGTACCCGCCATTCCCTCTACTTGGAATTCTGTCTTTTGCCTGGCCAGATCTCTCCAGTTCTTAGAACTCAGATTGACTATTATTGTGCTGGGAGGCCCCATCTCCACCCATTCCAGATCAAGTCCCTGGTGCATCTGCCCGTTGACCTTTTTGCATTACTTTCCTAGTACTCTCCATGGTTATAATTATAAGAATAATTGTGTGATTCTTGGTAAACCACCTTTCTGCTGGATAAGCTCTGCTAGATCAGGGATTACATCTATCTTTACTTACCACCATCTGAGCAAGTAACCTGAATATCTGAGCAAGAATTTGAACCTGGATAGTGAAGCTCCAGAGTCTTAGCAGCTGCAGTGCAGTGGCTCAAGAAAGATTTGTTGAATG
>NW_007874935.1:0-576 GCF_000696425.1 Galeopterus variegatus
AGTAGAATTTTCTATCAAGCCTTGCTGAGAAAGAACTAACTACTGTTTGGGTTGAATGGCGATGAAATCTCTTGGGAAATAGCCTGGCGATGAGAGGACTTCTGCACTCTGAGTCAGATGTCACTCTGGACTTTGACACAGGGGAGCACATGGGGGAAATCAGTGAGTGCCGTGGAGATGGGACCAATGCAGACTTTCTGACTAAATGAAAACCCTCAGTGAGGCACACTCGGAGTCAGAGAAGGTGATGTGTAGAGAAAGATATATCCACGTGGTCAGAGTCAAGGTAGAAGGACTGATGTCCACCTCACAGAGACACGCCTCTTCCCCATTTTTCTGGGCTGTTTCCTAAGACACTTCATCACCATCCCATTCGAGCAATAGTTTATTATATCTTAGCAGGCTTGGAAAGAATGGTGAGGGTGAAAGGAGAGGTGTCGGGGGGCCAGACACAATGTGTCCTAAATGCTTTTCTTTTGCAGTGGCACCTGCAGTGGTGAGCCAGCCTGACTTTCATTCAGGCCCAGAGAATACACAGAGAACTTGGACTCTCAACCAGGCCACCACATGGAGGGG
>NW_007874936.1:0-576 GCF_000696425.1 Galeopterus variegatus
AACTTGTTTCATTGGCATCTTGGCAAATCCTCCTTTGCAGGTGTGGCCCTGTCTATCTTGGAACTCATATTCTAGTGTCACTGATGAGGGCTGGGCCTCTGCCAGGCAGGGATTTAGGTCAGGCTGGTTTAAATCCCCTAGACCATGGACTGTGGCACTCTGGAGTCTTCCCCCGAGCTTCCTTCCTCACGCCCCGTCTGGTCTGCATGAGACGTTGCGGTTCCTTCTTCACCACCTGTACACGAAGGTCCCCCTTCCTTGGTTTCCACAGTGTCCCTCTGCACCAGGCATTTCACGAGTAGCGTAATGTTACCGAAGTCACTAAAACTGCCCCTTGTGCTTTGCATGGCCTCTGCCACTTCCCCGCCTCCCTCTGCTTTCCCTGCTCCCGCAGCTCTCACTCTAGGGACAGCTTCCATTCCTCAGGCCTCTGGGGCCTTCACTTCTGTTCCAAGTGGGTTAGTTAATTTTTCCCAATAAAGGTGGGAACGTCCCTGAGACAAATGCACATGGCATGTCAGCTGCAGGAGTACATTTTCTCCCTCTTGTTTCTCTGAGTTACTATTGAGATCATTC
>NW_007874937.1:0-576 GCF_000696425.1 Galeopterus variegatus
AAAAACAATGGTAAATTAAGGTTGGTGAAGAATTCTAATTTCTATAGTCATTCAGCGAGTGATTGAATTCTTCAATATCCCTTCAAAGAACCAAATCAGTACCATCCTTAAGGCTGGTTTTGGAATCTAGTTTACTGACAAATGAGACCCATCCCTCAAACATGCTGAAGAATCTCTCCAGATTCCATAGAGTTGCTAATTTGGTAAAGCATCTCAACACTGTCTTCTAAGTAATTGAAACTACAGAGATTCTTTCAAATAGTTCATATTATTATAGAGCTCTATAAATGATTATTTTATGAAAGTGGAATAAAGTGTTCTGTAGACTTAGGAATACCTGTTGAATGAAGGAGTGAAACTTCTTACTAATTAATGCTCTTTCAGAACGCCATGAGGTGCCCCACAAATTGCTTGTGATATAGCATTTTTATAGACTTTATTGTTCTGTAACAGAGGTTAGCTTTTTTCTTTTTTTTTTAAAGTCTTTCTTGGAAAATATCAGCAGGACTAAGCCCGGATATAATTTTATAAAAAATCATTTTAACTTTTAAATTGAAGTCAACATATACATTAAAA
>NW_007874938.1:0-576 GCF_000696425.1 Galeopterus variegatus
GATCATTGATAATTTATGATGGACTACACGTCAAGGATGCTTGACTGGAGAATGATGATGTTAACTCTGCGCTTCCGCAGTTGTACTTTACGGAGGGGCTGTTTTGAGTCATTTATAAGTAAAAGACTGTGCAAGCCCCAGCCTAAATTTTTGAGGATCTCGACCTTTTCATTTAAAGCCTAACAGGCTTCTCTGCCTGGCTACCCACTAATGCTCACTTCCACCACTGCCATCCCACCTTCAAACTTTTGTCATTCACAGCTCAACTTAGATACCACCTCCTTCACAGGAGTCTTCTGTGACTCTTCAAGTCTGAATTAAGTCCCATTGTCTGTGTTTCCAAAGTACCCCTCGATTACCTCGATTATAGTTGTCACACCATAGTCTAATGACCTGATTATGTCTTCTTCACTAGACTGTCAGATCCTTGAGGTCAAGGGTCATATCTTGTTCATTTTAGTAGGTTTGGTGTATGGCACAGGTGCTCAATAACATGTTTTTGAAGGAAGGAAGAAAGGAAGGGAGAAAAGGTCAGAGGAAAGAGCCCCATTTCCTCGGTTTTCAGTGTTCATATTC
>NW_007874939.1:0-576 GCF_000696425.1 Galeopterus variegatus
GCCCCACAGCAACGTGAGCTAAATAGGGCTCCAGCCAGCTCAGTTACCACCCACCCCACAGGAACCAAGCACAGGGAAGGAGCAATGATGCCAATGGAGGCTGTGGCTTAGGAGGAGAGTTTGGGTCTGGAATGTTCTCCCTCCTAGAAAGTGGTAAAAGAAGTCCCAGTGCCCAGCAGTCCACAGGCCCCTCATGGCATGGAAGGGAAAGGGAGACATGCCACAGACCCACCTTCAGGACTGGGCAGGCCAGATGGACCCAGCTCTGAATCATCAGTATTCAGCTGACAATACAAACCAACAGCCTGGCACGTGGGCCTAGTTCACAGGGGCCTGCTCGATGAATATGTGCAGAGCTTCCACTTGTGTGAACTTCTATAACTGAAACTGTGACCTTCTTCCTCGGTCCCCAGGAACCCTCCTTTTCCTCGGTCAGCACCTTCTCTGGCAGGGGCCCATGTTCGCAGGCCTGCTGGCAAGCAAAAGCCATTTCCCAATTTCTCTGCCACTCCGAAGCTGCTAAACAAGATATCACTCCATTTTAGGCCTTTAAGCGTCTTTTATTTCTAATAATAC
>NW_007874940.1:0-576 GCF_000696425.1 Galeopterus variegatus
AGGTGTCCCCAGCAGATGGGGCCGGCCCAGCTGGTGTGGCTGCCACTCCACCCTGATGTGGCTGGCACAAGATCATTGTGTTATGCAAGGCCTCTTGGCAGGGCCCCCCCCACCCCTCCTCCTACAGCACTAGTGTGCAGATCACCTTTTCCACTCGGCCTTAAGAAAGGTGACCACAGAGTAAAGACGTGTCTGCTGCTGACACGTCCTCTCCCTCTTCCTCCCTCCCTCCCTTTTTCTCCATCTTCCCTGCTGCCCGACACACCCCTGTCTCCCTCAGGGCTTCTTCCTGTCCTCCTCCAGCAGGTGCCTGGCCCACCACAAGGTCCCCAGGCCTGGCACCAGCATAAACCATCCCATATCCAGAGTCACACCTGGGAGCCATGGTTGCCGCTAGAGCCCCTGCTGAGTGGTGAGGGGCCACCCAGGGTCACCCACCACTGCCTGAGGTGAGGGAAGGGCATGTGCCCTGGCGGAGCTGAAGGGGCCATGGCAAAGCTTCCTCAAGGAAGCGTGCGTGGGTGCACGTGTGCACAGGTGCGTGTGTGTATATGTATGTGTGCACAGGTGCGTGTG
>NW_007874941.1:0-576 GCF_000696425.1 Galeopterus variegatus
AGAGAGAGAGAGAGAGAGAGAGAGAGAGAGAGAGAGAGAAAGAAAGAAAGAAAGAAGGAAAGAAAGAAAGAAAGAAAAAGAGAGAAAGAAGAAAGAATATACTTATTGTAGAAAGGAAAAGCATGGTCAGATTTATAGACATTATTATCTCCACATGTTCACCTTTACTTCAAATACCAGCTGTGAGTTTGAAAGTCCCCAGGCCACTCTCCCTTCTGACCAGCTGTCTACAAATTCAGCCTAGTTTGAAAATCTGGGTAGGAGTTATTGAAATGTAAGGTTTGGCTTACTTTCTCTTAAGCTTTAATGTGGTTTTACTTCCTGATATTCTTGATTGGTTATTTCTAACTTTTGAATATTTGGTAGATGTAAACCTCAGTTAATAGATATATGTTTCTAATGATATAAAAGTTCCTTAGAAAAATTTGCTGTAGGTTAAAATTTATTCGGGAATGTTCTAGGAGGATCCAATTACTGGATATTTGGTTTAAACTATTTAGTTATGTCAGAAGTATGATTGGGAAGATACCAGAAATATTCTGTAATGATGGGCAAAAGCTTATCTAAAATATTTTT
>NW_007874942.1:0-576 GCF_000696425.1 Galeopterus variegatus
ATAACAGCAGAGGGCGCCAGATGGACACGCTGTGCTGAGGAGCACTGGGAGATGGACATGAGGAGGCGTCACCTCGGTTCGCTAGGGAATAGACAGGGCAGAATCCAGTAAAACCTCGCAGAAAACTCAGTTCTTGTAACATTTCTATTTGTTTCCAAGGCTAGCACGGCTTGAGGAAAGAAGTATAATGTTTTAAAGTAAAACTTCTATTTTACTTAGGATTTAGTTTTTGAAAGACAATATTGTCTTCCTCTAGCCCATACAAATAAATTATTTCTGGCTGTAAACAGTAATAGATTAAACGAGTGAACTAATTTCGTATAAAAAGCATAGTCTGACTTCCCTCTGAACTTGACAGTGGAAATAGCATTCCTTCCTTCCTTTATTCATTCATTAATAATTTAGGAAATGACTACAATTCAGTCATTCTTAGTGGGGCAAGAGGTTGCTATAAATATTACTAATAATAGTGTAAATGCAGCTTATTGTTTATTTTTACAAAACAAATCATATTGGATTCAAGAGTGTTGCATTTCTAGCTCTCCCGGGGGGGGGGTGGGGAGGATATAATTATGC
>NW_007874943.1:0-576 GCF_000696425.1 Galeopterus variegatus
GCCAATGACTGGGGTGCCTGTGTTTATGAATGGGCTGTTACAACACCCACCGTAGTCATAGCAACACTGTGGTAACCCCCCGGCAAAAGTCAGAGGGACTTTCTTCAGCTTAATCTACTGCTCAGGACTTGTGGAAAGTTTAATATTTTTAAATATTTGTAATGTTTTTTAACATTAATAACACTTTTAGTCTGTATAGGAAGATAAACATTTGATGGATTTCAGTGATGACTCTTTAAAGTTATTCCAGCCGTGTCTATGCAAACATTGAAATGGATAATAATGAAGACAATTATCTGGATAAAATGCCAAGGGCTGAGATAAAAATCTGAATCAAATCCAAAGTCGCTTTGCCTCACTGTCTCTTCTTATTTGGCTATGGTCTCCATTTTCCATTTCTTTCTTTTTAAAATTGTGGTAAAATACACACAGCATAAAATTTACCATTTTAACCATTTTAAGTGTACAATTTAGTGGCATTAAGTACATTTATAATGTTGTGCAACCGTTACCAATATCTATTTCCAGAGCTTTTCCATCATCCCCTACAGAAACTCTGTACCCATTAAACAATAA
>NW_007874944.1:0-576 GCF_000696425.1 Galeopterus variegatus
TCCCTGGTGCATGAGAAAAAGAAGCCATGCTATATGTAGCTGAAATCTTCAGGGGAATTCCCCTGAATTCCCAGGGGAAGTGGTACCTACCTTTTTTTTTTTTTTTAAGGTATAGTTTGAGAATTCTGTCTGTGCAGTAGGTAGGAGATGACAGTTTGATGTTACTTTTTTGTTTTTTTTTTGGCACCTGGCCAGTACAGGGATCCGAACTCTTGACCTTGGTGTTATGACACTGCTAATGTTACTTAAACTTAATTTAACGTGCACAAGTCATTTCATAAAACCTAAAGCACAAGACTATAGAAACAAATACTATGGAGCAAAGCCCAAGTATTATTCTCTTGTGAAAATGTGCAATTGATATTTTAAATGCTTAATGTAGAAAAATATCTGAGTTTGTTCTTATCTCTTTGAAAATACATCATTAACAGTTTTTCTTTAAAATGGGTATTATGTTGTTAACAAACAAAAATTACTGCAATAGAGAACTTCATATTTATTATGTATTTTTTAAACTGAGTATGTGTAATCTAGAAGAAAACTAATTTTAATATCAGATTTAAAACAATGCTTTCT
>NW_007874945.1:0-576 GCF_000696425.1 Galeopterus variegatus
ACTATACTGTATTATGAAGTTTGAAGTCATTTGTTTCATGAAGCTCATTACCTGATAAGGTGATTTATATTGAAATGCATTTAAATAATGAAGTTTGTTAAAGTTATTAGTAACCCTAATAATATTTTTTAAAACAGAGATATCAATATTATAAGCATTACTTTTATTACTTTTTCATATTTAATTCCAAATTCTAAAACTCTACCTCATGTAAATTGTCTATCTTATTCAAAATTTATTGCATTATACTGGAATTCTTTTCCTTTATATTCATTGCTATCTAAAATGATCATATTTCTTTAACTTGTTTAATATCTGGTTTTAGCCCAGGGAGCAATCTCTATCAAAGCAAAGACTTTGTTGGCCATTCTTATAAACTATAAACCCATCATCTACAGATATAATCAAAATAGGTTGTACATAAATTTTTGCTGAATCTTTAGTCCTTTTGGTTCAAAAAATGTTTACTTTGATTCTTAACTTACTATCTGTATAACTTTTGATAACTATTTTCCTTTTTGAGCCTCAATTTGCTTATAGGTAAATTAAAAATAATATTTACTCTAAATATGATTC
>NW_007874946.1:0-576 GCF_000696425.1 Galeopterus variegatus
AAATAATAAAATTACTTGGATGGGTGACTTACAGAACTCCTTTTCACACCATATGTACAAGGTAAGTCATGGGAGAAGGGATCTGAGTTCAAATATTTTATTCTCAGTGCCCATAACCCTCTGGAATAGCACCACAAAGTCAAATAAACCTAGGTCCAAGTGCAGGCTCTACCTCTTACTAGCTGTGTGACATTAAGTTCATTACTTAATCTCTCTGAATCTCAGCATCCACATCTGCCAGAAGGAGAAAATGGTGCCTACTGCAGAGATATGATGACTAAAAGAAGGTGAACATTAAACAATTAGCACAGAACCTAAAATTTAACTATTATTCTACCTTTGACATCAAGAAGTTTTCATACCTGGTTTGTTCTATTAAATCACACTTGCCAATTCTGGGCTCACACAACAAGGGCAGACAAAACTAAAAGGCATTACTAACTAAAGCAAGAAAGAACTGAAGAATCTCTATACTTTGTATTGTTTTATTAAATATAGGATATTTTTTTTAATTTATGAATATACAGAAGGTATAAACAATCATGATGCCACAAACACCAAAGTACCCATATCAAG
>NW_007874947.1:0-576 GCF_000696425.1 Galeopterus variegatus
ATGGTGGTAGATGGGGGTCTAGTTTCAATCTTCTGCATGTGGATATCCAGTTTTCCCAGCACCATTTTTTTGAAGAAGCTGTCCCTTCCCCAGTGTGTATTTTTGGTACCTTTGTTGAAAATCAGTTGGTTTTAGATGTGTGAGTTTATTTCTGGGCTCTCTATTCTGTTCCATTGGTTGATTTGTCTGTTTTCATGCCAGTACAATGCTGTTTTGGCTACTATACCTTGATAGTATATTTTGAAGTCAGGAAGTGTGATTCCTCCCACTTTTTTGGTTCAAAATTGCTTTAGCTATATGGGGTTTTTAGTGGTTCCATACAAATTTTAAGATTTTTTTCTTTCTATTTCTGTGAAGAATGTCATTGGTATTTTGATAGACGTTGCATTGAATCTGTAGATTGCTTTGGGTAATGTGGACATTTTGATTATTTTATTTCTTCTAACCCATGAACAAGGAATATCTTTTCATTTATTTGTGTCTTATTTAGTTTCTTTCACCAGGGTTTTATAGTTTTTGTTGTGGATGTCTTTCGCCACCTTCATTCAATTTACTCCTAGGTATTTCTTTTTTTTT
>NW_007874948.1:0-576 GCF_000696425.1 Galeopterus variegatus
TTTGGGTTGGTTGCTATACATTTGGATGATATCAATTTTATATAGATATTTTTTGTCATGGATTCCCTTGCATTTTAACAGATTTTTTTCACCAATTATGTATTCATTTATTTATTTTATTTTTAACTATTGATTTTTTTTTTTTTCTCGTAAAGTAGATGCAATATTGAAATGTCTAAAGCTGTTCTTTTCTAAATTCCCTGCTTGGAGTGGGAAATGCATTAATTTTTTTCTTATTTAAAGCTAAATCAGATCTGAATTTAGACAGTCCTGTTTAAAATTGCTCAAACTCAGAAAAGTACCTCTACCCCCCCCCCCCCCCCCCCCCCCCGGCCTGGAGTCAAAGATTATGCTAGAATGTACCTCATATGTTATATTTAACATTTTTAGAACAAGGCCTTTGGCACAGGCAGATTTACCAAGAAGCTGATATAACTTGTCTTAGGGCCCGTGACCCCTGTGTGAACCACTCCCAGAGCTCTCTAAGATGCTCTGGGAATCTACTTACATGAACGTAAGTTTTTATAAAATTTGTACAATAAGACAGTTTAGCTGCAATTGGTTAAGGCTGCTTGT
>NW_007874949.1:0-576 GCF_000696425.1 Galeopterus variegatus
GTTGGCACATCTGGAATACACCACTTACTACTAGCTGTGTGATTTGGTCGAGTTCCTTAACATTTCCAGTGCTCCTTGTTCTAATCTTTAAAACACACATAATAAGATCTATCTCATGGTGTTAATGTTAGAGTAAATAAAAACACAGGCTTCAGCTTGATGTTTTGTAATTGCCTTCCTCCCTTCTCCGTTTCTTCTCACAAGGGAAAAATAACGTCCGTAAGTGTCTATCATATGCAAGCGTCTTGCAAGGTGTCTTTGCGGAACTGGAAAGTGCCTAACTAGTACCAGCCTTGAGTCACTTTGCTAAGTGAGTCCAGTTTCTCTGCCAGGACCTCTCTGGCAGGGAGCAGGCAGATGGTCACACAAGAGATGAGGAGGGGAAGAAGGGTCCAGACCCCGAGCAACCTCTGAGACCCTCTATGTGTGTCTAGCTGGGGAGAGGTCAGTCAGAGGAGTGGCTGGGGATTCTCAGAGCTCGGTGAGGCTCCTAAAATGGGAAAGAAAATAGGTTCACACAAGGTCCTATCCTGGGCCAATTTGAGATACTTGCTGCAAGTCAGTTCTGGGATCTGG
>NW_007874950.1:0-576 GCF_000696425.1 Galeopterus variegatus
GGTCTGGCCTGGCATCATCAGAGTCTAAGGAGGCTGATATCTGCATTAAGCCAGGACACAGAACTCTGTCCCCGCAGCCTTCCAGTCTGTCTGCAGCTCTGCCAGACACGTCTCACTAAGGTCTGGGGGAAGGGGTTTCAAATTCTTTTTTACTCCCTATGTTCTTTCCTTCTGAAGAACCAGGTGCTTTGAGCCTAACCTAAGGCTCTGCCTAAGGAGACAGCACTACAGTCCCCTGTGCACCATCAATCCTTGGAGCCCTTTTGTAAATCAGTAGGGTGGTGGCTGTCCTTTGGGGATCAGTCATCTGAGCTGCTGTTAGGAATGTGTTCAGGTTTCCCCTTCTTTTCTTTTTTTTTTTTTTTCCTTTTTGTCTTTTTTTTCGTGACCGGTAATGGGATCGCAACCCTCGGTGTTGTGCCCGCACCACGCTCAACCAGTGAGCGGACCGGTCACTATATGGGATCCGAACCCTCGGCGGGAGCGCCGCACTCTACCGGGTGCTCCACTGGGCTGGTCCAGGTTTCCCCTTCTGAAGCTGTAGTCATGACATAAGCAGAGAGAGGGACAGGGACC
>NW_007874951.1:0-576 GCF_000696425.1 Galeopterus variegatus
TCTAAGCAGCAAAGCATTAAGGACGCTGCATGGCTACTTCTAACAGCCTACTCTGAGTTATTGCAGCAAAGGCATAACGTAAAGCCAGAATTTGATAGGGAATCGGAGAGTAAAGATTTGGAAAATTTGCAGCCTGGCCATATGGTAAGGAAGTGGAGAGCTGGTGAACAATGCAAGGGTGAAGCAGATAAACGAGTTGCTAAAGACATTATCTTGGCGGTGAGGCAGCCAGATGCTAACAGTGGAGAAAATGAGAGGAAAGCCCTGCAGGCATTTCAGAAGTCTGGAAGAGTGGCCCACCCATCACAGACCCTGAGGCCTAGAAGGACTGAGTAATCCTGGAGGACAGACCTGGGGCACAGATGCCCTCAGGATCCTGCTCCCTGCATCCCAGCTGCTCTGGCTGGAGCAGCCCCAGGTGTGGTTCATGCAGCAGCCCTGGAGAGCAGAGGCCCGAAAACTGGGTGGCGTCCACGTTGTGTTAAGTCTGCAGGCCAGCAGGACGTGAGAGTAGTGGAGGCGTGGCATCCTCCACCCAGATTCCAGAGCATGTATGGAAAATGCTGGAAGCCCAGG
>NW_007874952.1:0-576 GCF_000696425.1 Galeopterus variegatus
ATAAGCATTTTGTACAAGATCATACCATCAACAATACTTCTAACTTAATGTTACTCATTTATTTTTTATTTATTTATTTATTTATTTCCTTTTTGTCTTTTTTCGTGTCCGGCAACGGATCGCAACCCTCAGTGTCGCGCCCGTACCAGACCGGGACCAGCAATGGGATCGCAGCCCTCAGTGTTGCACCGGCACCTTGCTCAGCCAGTGAGCGGGAACCGGTCTGTTGTGGGATCCGAACCCTCGGCGGGAGCACCGCCACACTCTCAAGCGGCGTACTGTAGCAGTGCACAACCGGGCGGGCCAATGTTACTCATTTAAAATGAACATTGTACACAACGCCTCAAGTAAACCCTGTAACTCAATCATTTAGACAACCACATAATATATTACAGTGTGAGTATACCATTCCTTTTACACCCTCATCCCTATACCACAAATATTCATTTTGTTTTCAAATGAATACATTTTCATTTTTTTAAAATGTAATAATTGCTATGTAATCTTGACCATATACCTGTTATTTTATTTATAATAAAATATGAAATGAGGGATTATATTATGTTACTTGTACTT
>NW_007874953.1:0-576 GCF_000696425.1 Galeopterus variegatus
GTATTAGATAAGAACCCCAAATATAAAATATTCATGAGTCCATGCTTGAAAAATATTAATAAATTGGAGAGAAGAGACAAATAATTTCAAGTAATTTATTCAGATGCTCTGCCCTGAAAGAGAGACAACATAAGTTCTCATTCTTAAACTGACTTCTTTCCCAAGAATACAGTATCGAAAAGGTATGGAAAGAGTAATTTTACAGTGAAGAATAAAAAAACTGACAAACACTACAAAGATCATGTGACCAGAGTCAACATCAGCAGTCAGGAATCATGTTGATAGCATGGCACGCTTGATATGATGTGGTGAACATGCGTTTTTACCTCTGTAATCCTCCTCTCCCAAACCCTAATGCGGTCTAATTATGAAAAATAAATCACGTGTCCCTAATAGATGAGCATCATACAGTATACTTGACTGGTAATCTTCAGAACTATCAGGGTCATCAAACAACAAAAACAACTACAACAACAAAGTCTGAGAAAAGTGTCACAGCCATGAAGAGCCTAACGAGACTAATGTAAGTGATATCCTGGATAGGATCCTGTGACAAAGAAGTCATTTGGTCACAGC
>NW_007874954.1:0-576 GCF_000696425.1 Galeopterus variegatus
ATTCTGGTGACATCATGGGTGGGTGCTGGTGAGGGTCTTTTTCTGGGTTATAGACTGCTGAATTCTCCTTGTGTCTTCATATGGTGGAAAAAAGACAAAGTCCCTTTGAATTCCATTCATGAGGGCTCCACCCTCATGACCTCATCTAAACCTAAGTGCCTCTGAAAGGTGCCACCTGCTAAGACCATCACACTGGGGATAAAAATTTCAACATATGAATTGTGGGAGGACACAAGCATTCAGACCATTGTAGAGACAGAGTAAGTGTAGATAGTGGTACAACTGTGAGCCTATGATACAAGGAAACAATCTTTTTATGGTAATGAGAGTGTTCATCAGCCATAAATATTGCCAGCTAATCTGGAGCTTAATATATTATGTCATTGTGTGTGTGCCTTAAGACTTTTAATCAAATTTGTGTGTATATAGTAGCCACAATTCAAAGAGTGCTTACTCTGAAACTAGACTAGGCCAGGGATGAAATCACAACTCTGTCACTTAGAGAGTGGCAATGAACACATTATATAATTTCCCTAAGTCTCCATATGTTCACATGAAATAACCAGAGGTAGGCTG
>NW_007874955.1:0-576 GCF_000696425.1 Galeopterus variegatus
ATGCACTAAAATTTCAGATAGATCAGAGATTTACTAAAACAAATAAATAAATAAGCACCTAATAGAAACCATGGAAGAATTTTTTTAGCTTCTGAGTGAGGAATACCTTTTTAAGGATAACTTAAAACCCAGAAAAGATTGATAAGTTTGACTATATAAAAATAAAAATTATCGGGCCGGCCCGTGGCTCACTCGGTAGAGTGCGGTGCTAATAACACCAAGGCCCCGGGTTCGGATCCCACATAGGGATGGCCAGTTCGCTCACTGGCTGAGCGTGGTGCTGACAACACCAAGTCAAGGGTTAAGATCCCCTTACCGGTCATCTTTTAAAAAAAAAAAAATAAAAAAAAAATAAAAATTATCTTCATAGCAACCCTGCATGCCCCTTGCACACAAAACAAAACAAAAGACAAACGAGAAATTGCAAAAAAAAAAATCATTTGTTACTCATAGTACAAAGTATTAGTTACATTAATATATAAAGAGTCCCTATAAATCAATAAAGATGAATAATTCAATAGAAAAAAAATGGCAAAGTATTGATATGGTTTGCTGAAAAAGAATACAAATGGCTCT
>NW_007874956.1:0-576 GCF_000696425.1 Galeopterus variegatus
CTGTGGCTGTGAGCAGGACGTCCCGCATCATCCCTGAGGCCGAGCAGCTCTGAAACAGACCGGGGAGGGGAGCCTGGGAGGGCAGATAGTCGGGCTCCCCTGCGAGGCTGTGCTTCTCCCGGCCACTGGTAGAGGTACATGGGGTCAGGCTGTCCCCTCCACTGGACCTCTGTAAGGTCCATGTGGCAGGGCCACGCTGGCCCTTCCTTGCTGGATCTCTGTGCCTGTCCACTATGGGGATTCAGACGTGAGTACACAAATGCATGTTCACTCTGAGCCACACAGATGGACACGTGGTTGGTGGCTTCCGCCGGCTGGGGACCCTCCAGGGGCTGGGGGTCAGGGGAACAGGCATGGCCTTGCCTGCCCTCTCCCAGCGGCTGTGAGCAGGCCCCTGGGCCTGCGACTCTCTTCTCAAATGGAGCACCAGCCCCACAGCGAGGGCCGCGGCCCATGTGGCAAGTCACCAGCAGGAGGGAGCTCGGGTACCTCCCTCCTCTGAGGGTGCTGAGGGGGACCTTGCTGGGGTGCACAGAGCAGAGCCATACCTGGGACAGTGCCAGGAACTGGCAGGGG
>NW_007874957.1:0-576 GCF_000696425.1 Galeopterus variegatus
AAACCTTAGCTAATTAATGTTATTGGAAAAAATAATAAAAATTTAGATTCTGGAGCCACCCCCGGAGGCTTTAATTCATTAAGTCAGGAACAGAATCTAGGAATTTACATTTTTAACGAAGCCGATGTTTAAACCATGACAATAATTTAAGCTTGTTTTTATTGTGCTCTTTTTTACACCTAACATAATCATTATTTAACTTGTGGACTAGAATTCTGCTGCCCATACTGATTATATTGTTTGCAAACCTCTGCAATGAGAATGCAGCCCCCAAATGACTGTTATTTTAAAACATGGTCTCTTGAGTTGAATTTTCAACTAGCTGTTTAAAGATAAAAGTGTCTAATGATATAGGATCCAAAATCCCAAAACAACTAACTGCCACCACAACTGTCTTACTGGGCACAGGCAGCAGCCTGGAAAACACAGAAAGTCTCCAGCAGAGGAATGATCTGAGACGTGAAATGTGGTCTTTGCCTCTCCCTCTCCAGCCACCCTCATTTAGACTGTTGGGAGCAAAGATGCCAGTGTATATTTATTTATTTAGGGGCATTTAATAACCACTGGATTTTTTTT
>NW_007874958.1:0-576 GCF_000696425.1 Galeopterus variegatus
GAACTTCTGATCTTGAAGATGGGCTGTTTGAAATAACATAGGCAGACAAAAAAAAAAAAAAGAAAAGAAAAGAAAAGAAAAGAAAAGAAAAAAGAATTAAAAACACTGAAGAAAATCTAAGAGAGATATCTGACAACCTTCAGTGCTCAAATATCCAAGTCATGGGTATTCCAGAAGGGAAGGAAAAAGGAGATTGCACTGAAAACATATTAAACAAAATAGTGGCAGAAAACTTCCCAGGTATAGGTAAAGACACAGATCTTCAGATTCAGGAAGCTCAAAGATCCCCAAACGTATTCAAACCAAAAAGGTCTTCTCCAAGACATGTTATAGTAAAATTGGCAAAACAGACAAAGAGAGAATCTTAAAAGCTGCAAGAGAGAAGCATCAAATCACCTATATAGAAGCCCTAATCAGACTAACATCAGACTTTTTTTTTTTTTCCTTTTTGTCTTTTTTTACTGGCCGGTAACGGGATCGCAACCCTTGGTGTAGTGCCCATACCAGGGACCGGCAACGGGATCGCAACCCTTAGTGTTGTGCCCACGCCACACTCAGCCAGTGAGCGGGAACCGG
>NW_007874959.1:0-576 GCF_000696425.1 Galeopterus variegatus
CTAGCAAAGTACTGAATGCGTAGTGGATATTACAAAACAGTAATAGTCAGTGCTTTCAGATCTAATACCTCTTTGCATTAACTATTAGATAAAGTACAAAAGTGGTAAATAAGTGGCTGTTTTAATAGTATGCAATTTTTCAAATGCCCTCTAGTGAAGGAATCATTATCTGTTAGTTTGGAAGCAGATAAACAAATCCACATTTGATTAGTTCACTCCTTTTAAAAATTGGATTTCCTCTTTTGAAGAGAAGACATTGCAAGCAAAAGCACGTTGGACTAGATTTGGGTTCCAGACTGGCAGAGAGAGGACGCGGCTTTGGAACTCTGTGGTGCTCCTGCTAACATTCTTCTGTCACCTTCTCCCTGTGATATAGATCTCCTTTCATAAGCTTAGGCATCAGAGCTTTGGTGAGTGAGTTTTCTCAAAAAGAGTATATCTCTATCCAACTTAAATAGGGGAAGGACAGTCATCAGAAACAGACATCAGGCTTCCTGGGCAAAAGCTACATAAAGCAAGCCCCCTCTGCCTCCTGGTCTTCATATTAATTTTTCTTGAATTGAATAAGAAAAAAAA
>NW_007874960.1:0-575 GCF_000696425.1 Galeopterus variegatus
TACATACAGATAAAACCCCACAGCATTGTGTAGCACCTATGAAACACACAGAAACCAGGTACTTTCTGAAGTATTAGAATGCAACTCTCACGGGTTAGAGATCAATTTATTCAATCAACTGCAACAAAGACATTAAATATTAAAACTAGCCAAGTGGTACAGGTAACTCTGAGTCATTACACACATACTTAATCTTTTATTTTTTAATTGAAGGTTTTTTAAAAATTTATCAATTTACCTCAAAGCAGCATCTCATTCAGTGTTTTTAATTACCTGATTCTGTACACATATTTTTCTCTATAAAAATGCCAATGTTTTTGACAGATATTTTTCTGTTTTAAAGATGGAATACAAAAGCGTGTGACCGAGCAGGTAGGCCTCGCTGCTGCCACACTCCATCCCCAGCACAGCTTACTGCACACCGACCAAAGAGGTGCCCTGCTGGAGAGGCCTGAGATCCATGGAGAACATGTGCCCCACGGTGCCAGCATGTGACTGAGCAGGTAGGCTTTACGACCACTGGTCTCCCTCTGAGCCTGGCTGAGTGTGTGCCAACCAGAGAGGCCCAAGATGCA
>NW_007874961.1:0-575 GCF_000696425.1 Galeopterus variegatus
TTTTCTTTTTGCTCCTCTGATGGGATAATTTCATATGTTCTATCTTTAAGCTCACTGATTCTTTTCTGTGTTTGATTAAGTCTGCTGGTAGAACTTTCTATTGAGTTTTTCAGTTCAGATCATGTTATTATTTATTTATTTATTTTTGGTGGCTGGTTGGTGCAGGGATCCAAACCCTTGACCTTGGTGTTATAACACCACACTCTACCCAAGTGAGCTAACCAGCCGGCCTGAGATAATGTATTCTTTAACCAGCTGAACTAACCAGCCAGCTAAGATAATGTATTCTTTATCTCTACAATTTCTGTTTGGTTTTTTCTAATTGATTCATTTCCCTTGTCAAGTTTCTTGTTCTACTCCTGGATTGTTTTCCAGATATCATTTAATTTTCTATCCGTATTTTCTTGTGACACCTGAACGTCCTGAAGAGGGTTATTCTGAATTCTCTGTCATTTCATAAATTTGCTGTTCCTCTGGGTCTGTTGATGGTGCTTCGTATCCTTTGTTGGTGTCGTATTTCTCTGTTCTTTCTCAATCTTTGTGTCTTTACATTAATGCCTGGGCATTGAAGAAAC
>NW_007874962.1:0-575 GCF_000696425.1 Galeopterus variegatus
AGTGTCCATCTGGCCTTCAAGGAAGGCCCAGCTCAGGCTCACCTCCTCCCAAAGTCGTCCTAACCCTTGCAATTTTCAGGGTGAAAATCCAGGTTTCCATTTATTGATGGGAGAGGGATCTGTTGCATGGGACCCCTCCCTGTTCCTCAGAACAGCTCCTTGTCATCCCTGAACTCTCCCAGGGTGTCCCTTGGAATGGACTCAAGGGTGTCCGAAGCCTGGGTCTCTCGGCCAGAGTCTGTTTTGCAGGAGACAGAGCATGTGGACTGTGGGGTTACTGGAGTAACTAAAGTTTATACAACCAGCTTTAGTTTAATTAGGTCTTGTCCAGTTTCCATTGCTTCAGGGGAGTTAGTCTTGTTTTCCCAACTAGGTTATAAAGCCCTCCTGTATTCCTCATTGCAGAAGCTTGAAGGCATTGTGTTGAAGAATAACGTCCACCCGGAAAAGTGCACAATGCCGTGAAGGTGCAGCTTGATGAATTTTCACACACGCTGACACTAGGAACACCCCATGAACAGCTCCCTCTGAGTTACTCCCCTCCCCACTCCCCCAAAAGACCATTATTCTGACTT
>NW_007874963.1:0-575 GCF_000696425.1 Galeopterus variegatus
CAAAGACATGAAATGAAAAATAATAAAACAACAACAAAAAAGTATATAGTAACTTTTTTTTTGTTTTCTTAAGGCCTAAAGGTTCAGGGAGCTAATTGCCTGTGAGCATATGCCATGCACCATGTAGATTTTCCTAGGCTTTTCCCCTGCTATACTGTAAATTACAGAAAAGCAGATATCATGTACATCTTGTAGAGTCAGGAACTAAACATATGTCTGGCATGTAATAGGTGCATAACACAATTTGAATAAATGCTTTTTAAAGTCATTTATCACCCTGTTGAGTACATGGTTGACCTGAAATAGTTGGTGACATTGAATTTTCTGAACTTCGTATTTCTCATCTGCAAAAAAAAAGAGTGAGTTTCAGTGCTTGCAAACTGAAGTGCTTCTGTGGCCTGGTAATGTTAAACATGTAAAGGCACCTGGTATAATGTGGGAAGGAGTGATGGGGCCTGTGACTAGTTAAAGAGATACCCAAAGAGATTTATACACAACTCTTTTTTTTTTTTTAAACACTGTCCATTCCAAATGACAACTTATCCCTGGAGGATCAACTCATCCTGCAGGCTGCT
>NW_007874964.1:0-575 GCF_000696425.1 Galeopterus variegatus
CAGGCGGCACCTGCGAGCTCCTTGGTCACCAGCCCGCGAGCCAAAAGGAGGGCGGAGGGTCGGGATCCCAGGGAAAGAGAGCGAGAAAGCGGAATGGCACGGGGACTTGAGGCTGGAGTTTCCTGTCCCTCAGGTCCCGCCACGCTGTCCGAACACCTGTTTAAATCTGCTCTGATATCTAGAAATCTGCAGACCTCTGTTTACATGTCAGGGCGGAGAGGACCGTCTCATTCTTTTTAAAGCTGCATCAATTATGATTTTACCATAATTTATTTACCCCATGCCCCACGGGTGGACACTCAGGCTGTGTCCAGGTTGTGCTGTCCTACACAATACTGCAGTGAGCATCCTGGTGTCCTCCAGAGATGTCTCTGGGTTTGGACCTAGAGGTGACACTGATGGGACAAAGGATATCCACATGGAAAATACTGACAGATATGACCCGATTATCTTCCAAAGGCTGCAGGTTTATTGCAACCAAGAGGATGTGAGGCAATTTTAAATTGAGTTGAACTGTGGATGTGTTGAGTCTAATCTACATTCTAGTGTTCATGTCTGCGTTGTCTGAGGTATCG
>NW_007874965.1:0-575 GCF_000696425.1 Galeopterus variegatus
AAATCCACACTCACGGAAAAAGAAAAAGTGTGATTTGTTTCTATTAAGTGCTGTGTACAATTAATAGCTTCATCTTCTACCTCGCACGTACATCTGGCTCAAGGCAGGTTGTGTCCCACAGAGATGGGGATGGGGTGGGGTATCTGTGGGACACTGCGTTGATTGCGCTCCAACCGGGAAAACTCTAGGTCCCTAACAGAGAGCATTTAATAGAGGGGACTGTTGCAGGAGTGGTGGAATAATTTAAAGGGATGTTGAGGCAAACCAGACACTAGCACTTCAGGACTATTAAGGCTGGGCTGGAGACTAGGGGGAGGGCCGGGGGTAGCACAGGCCATGTCCCAGCAAGGGTGAGCCACAGAAAAGATTTGACCCCAAGATGCATGTGGGGTTAGACAAAAAGTATGTAGCATTACAATTGCTCTCAAAAATCTCTAAAATCCCAGTTTTCTTGTGTGTTAGCTATCCATGGCCAGGTCACAAATTATCCCAAGACCCAGTGGTTTAGCACAACAAGCATTTATCATTTAACAGTTTAGGGGGGTCAGGAATCTGAGTGCAGTTTAGCTGGTGAC
>NW_007874966.1:0-575 GCF_000696425.1 Galeopterus variegatus
CCCCTACAAGCCCAGATTTAACATGCATTCTCTCTGTTCTTAAAGCTCTTCTAATGCAAAGTTCCAGATTTTAAATCCTACTCATTTTTCAAAATGATAAAGTCTCTTCTATAAATTTTTTTCTTAAGTGATCTCTCAAACTTGTTGGGCTCCTCTAACAATTAGTTTAAACAACTGGTAGACAAATCTGAAGTCCTTATGACCTCAGGTTTATAGTTTATAGTTAGGTTGTTTAGCTTTTTATTCTCATATATATGCATATGACCTATATGTGACCTAAAAAATTATATATATATATATATATATATACATATATATATATGTATATATATATATGTATATATAATGAATATTATATATATGTATATATATGTATATATAATGAATATTATATATATGTATATATAATGAATATTATATATATAACATATAAAAAATAAACACAAGAGCATATTTCATCTTTAGCCCAGAATAGTACCTCCTGTAAAGTGGTTAGTGAATACATTTTTATCTGAAAGAGTAGAAAAATATTGAATTTATTGAATTTCAAGAAGTATTTGTGATGTCAGAAGGTT
>NW_007874967.1:0-575 GCF_000696425.1 Galeopterus variegatus
GGACATGCAGTATTTCTCTTTGTGTGAATGCATTATTTCACTTAATATAGTTTTCTCCAAGTTCATCCATGCTGCTGTGAATGGCATAATTTCTTTTTTATTTTATGGCTAAGTAGATTCAAATAATTTGTCGATGGACACTTAGGTTTGTTCCATCTATCAGCTATTATGAATAGAACTGTGATAAACCTGGGAGTGCAGGTATCCCTTCAACATGATGATTTTATTCCTTTTGGTATATATGCCATAGTTGGATTGTAGGTCTTATGGAAGTGCTATCTGTCATTGTTTGAGAAACCTCCATCCTGTTTTCCATAAGGGCTGTACTAATTTGTGGTGCCATTAAAAATGTAGAGTGGTTCCCCTTTCTCCACATCCTCACCAACATCTGTTATTTTCTGTCTTTTTGATAGTAGCCATTTCATCTCATGTGAGATGATATCTCATGTGGTTTTGATTTGTATTTCCCTGATGATTAGTGATGTTGAGCATTTGTTCATGTACCTGTTGCCCTTTTGTATGTCTTTCTTTGACAAATGTCTATTCACCTCCTATTCCCATTTTTTAATTGGATT
>NW_007874968.1:0-575 GCF_000696425.1 Galeopterus variegatus
TGAATTTTAGGATTTTTTTTATATTTCTTTGAAGAATGTCATAGGTATTTTGATAGGGATTTTAACACAAAACAAAAAGAACATGCTTGGAATACAAGAGAGGTTAAATAAATAGTGGTTGAATGATCATAAAATTAATCAAAATGTTAAACATAGGACAATATGACTGAATATGGTTAAGTGTTTCTATTGTATAATGAGAAATACAGGAAAGGCTTGTAATAACATGGATGGAGAGATGGGCTGGTGCATATATGTATATTAAATTACACTATGTAAAATTGCCACTTTTGTAGGTAAAAATGGTAAAATATTGTCATTTTCATATAACCTAACATACTGGGAAGGTTTTATAACAGATACATTATGGAGATAAATACCTCTATGGGACACTAATGGGAATAAAATGTTATTTCTGCCCCCCAAAATTGATAGTTATGTTTTCAGCTGTGAAAAATTACTTTGCTTGAGAAAGGTTTTACTTGGGTATATTTTTCATGTTGATAATTTTAAAAAGAAATTTAGCTTGGACTCAGAATTAATTTTTTCATAATTGCAACAGTGTATGAAGTGAT
>NW_007874969.1:0-575 GCF_000696425.1 Galeopterus variegatus
TTTTTTTTTTCTTATTAAAGACCCTTTTGGTTTAATTTCAAATATGAGAAATCTCAATTTTCATGTTATTTGGCTGTTACTGTAGCTTAGAGCCTCTGATGCACAGAGCTATAGTTTCAAGGTGATTGCTTCTATTTATAGTCATTCACTTTAGAATAACTCAAAATGTTTAAGAAAGTGGTTTGCTTCAGGAAATCAAGGACATACATTTGTAAGGCTCCTTGGAACCTTAAAATTTCTAAAAACCATTTATCAATTTGAAAGTGTCTGGAAATAGGTTTAAAATACTTATTTACACAATTAATCCTTTCTTTTGGATCTTTGCAAGGACCAACTTCTAATGAGTAAAATTGCAAATGACATTTTGGTTTACATAATAAATAAAATTTTGTTTTTGATTTCAAACCCATACATAATAGATTTATAATCCTCTATAAATTTGCTAACTGTGCAAAACCAAATCTCAATGTAGAGGATTAAGAATACTCTGAGAATACATTGCAAGAAAATTAGAAATTGGAAAAAATAAAGATTAACACTAGACTTAAAGTGACAAAAATTTTTGAATGGCAAAT
>NW_007874970.1:0-575 GCF_000696425.1 Galeopterus variegatus
AACTCTTGCAATTTATCATCCCTCTCCAAACCGTAACCTACTTCATCTTCCTCATCCACTTCGATGGGCTGAATTGTGGCCCCCCTTCCAATTCATATGTTGAAACCCTAATCTCCAATGTACTGTTTGGAGATGAGGTCTTTAAGGAGGTAATTAAGGTTAAGTGAAGTCATAAGGGTGGGGCCCTAATCCATTTGGACTGGTGTCCTCATAAGAAGAAGAGAGCAAGGGTGTGACACAGAGAGGAAAGACTATGTGAGGACATAAAGAGAAGGCAGCTACCTGTAAACCAAGGAGCAACCAACACTGTTGCCACCTTCAGCTTGGATTTCTACCTTCTAGAACTGTAAGAAAATACATGTCTGTTACTGAAGCCATGCAGTCTGTGGTACTTTGTTATGGCAGCCCTAGCAGGCTAACATAACCACAGCAACGGTTTTACCTCCCAATTCATAGAGAACATTGAGATCTTCAGGCAGGAACTCGTTTGAATTCATGCCTTCCTGCAAAATGACTTGAGTCCACCCCATTCCTCAACCACTTCCCATCTATATGAGAGAACGAGTTGCTCTCTT
>NW_007874971.1:0-575 GCF_000696425.1 Galeopterus variegatus
GTTATCCAGAATTTGCAATGAATTACCAAATACCTAGTATTTCTTGAGATAGTAATTCCTTACCCCCAAACTATTTCTCATGTTTTTCTTTTTACAGTTAATTTTTCTCTTTTGTCTTTACAAATTTATGTCTGGTCTTCTGAACTAGTTTATGAGGATAGGAACCCTGCCTTGTACTTCAGTGGATCTCCCATAGCGTTGAACATATTGGTCCTTAAGTATTGTCAGCATAACGTATGTAGGAATGAATGACTTAGTCACAAATTGTTTCTGTTTATTCTTTTTCTATTAGCATTTCCTAGGAAAAGTGAAGTCGAGGCATGAGTAATGACACCAAGAGTATGGCCTCCGCTCGTCTCTTGGCATGCTGGCTGGGCCTCAACTCTGTCTCGGTTCACAGAATCATGTTGCTTTTCTCCTAGTCCCCTTCTGTAGGTACGAGAAATTGTGGAAAGTTAATAAATATCTGCTCTGGAAGTTACAGAAATTTCCATTCAGGGGGCCTCTCTTTCTTCATATCTGTTTCCCATTCAGATCCAATTTGGACAAGGTATTCTTACTCTTTTTGGTGTCAG
>NW_007874972.1:0-575 GCF_000696425.1 Galeopterus variegatus
TGCATGTTTCTCCCAGCACTGCATAAGCATTGGCAATTTGGACTTTTTCTTACCTAGTCAGGAGCGTGTCTTGTGCCTTTTACCACCCTTTCCATTCACGTCATTTTTGTTCCCCTCTCATCACTCATTATTTTGATGACTGTTTATTGAGAACCAGAGAACACACCGTGCTAGCAGCGGGGGAAGAAGAGGTGAAAGTCACAGCCTTGTCTTCAGTGTGCTCACAGGCTAGAGAAGGAAGGACATACAGTGAAGTTGTGCAGAGTAAATGCGAAAGCATATAAGAGAAGACAATTAACAGTATGGAGGCTCCTCAAAAACTTAAAAACAGAACTACTGAATGATCCAGCAATCCCTCATCTGGGTATATAACCAAAGCAAGGGGGAGGTAGAAAAAGATAGAAAACATCAGTTCAAACTATAGAACGATATTTACAAGGCAGGGGCCTGTGACAAGAAGTTTACGATGGAGGTGGAGGAAGATGAGACTGGTTGGGCAGTTGGAGTCCATCTCAAAAAACTTTGTACACCAAGCAAAGGGATTTGGATTCAATGGGAAGTCATTAGAAGTCTTT
>NW_007874973.1:0-575 GCF_000696425.1 Galeopterus variegatus
ACTTGGCAGGTGCTGGTTTTCTTTTAGAACATTATCTCAGCGTTAAAGCAATTCATAGCCAGTAGTTGGGATTTTTTTCTGTCACAGTTGGAGTTAAATACAAAAAAAGTTATTCCTTGGAAGTTTCCTAGACTTACTGTAATCAATTTCAAAGCATCAGATTCAACTCTGAGAGATAGTTGGAATCAGGATACTTCTGGCCTGATTGAAGCCAGTATCTTCGAGACTTGTGTCTCAGATATCCCATGAACTTCCTGGGGCATGTACACTCAGGATAATGCACATTAGGGACTCAAGATTCTTAACCATTCTTGAAAGCTGACAATTCAAGGTGCAGAGAAATCAAGGTGCAGATAAGTAATCAGGTATGTCCCAGAATAAAGCAAAGTACACCAGAAGTTCAAAACAGAAAAACAACATGATTCTGAGTTTATTTACTTGCTTGCCAGACAAGGGAACACACACCATGGATGGAATTTAATAAATAGTTAACTAAAGGGCCAAGGGTGAGGAGGAAGGGGGCTTCACAGTGGTTATACTAAATAAAGACTGAAAACTCCCTCTTTGAATAGAAC
>NW_007874974.1:0-575 GCF_000696425.1 Galeopterus variegatus
CAATTACAGGAAATCACCTAAGAGATTGCAAAATCGGCAGAAAGAAATCTCACCCTTCTCTATAGACAAGCAGATACAACCCACTACATATAGGTTCCCAGGACAAACAATTACTAGTCCTCCAGGAAGAGCCCTTGACAACACCATTTGTCACACATAGTTCACCCTAAATTCACTTGGTAGTTGGGGTGGCCATATGTGTTCACTAATTGGCTTTATCCAAAGGAAGAACAAACTTCTAGGCATTTACTCTTTCACCATTAGGCCCCTACCCTCCCACAGGAACTGGGAGGTAGGGGATCTATCTTCCTAGATGATTAATTTCAAAGAGATGGTTCACAGTTCCCTGAGAAAGACATTCCTGGTAAAGCTGGTGAGAGGCTTATTTAGCCTTTGAAAAGGTTTACATACATTTCAAACAGCGAGAAAGACTTTATAGTTACAAGTTTTCTAATGCAAATGTTCTAAGAAAAGGGAGGGAGAGAGAAAATCTCTTCTATTTTCAACGGAGAGAATTAAGGCTCTTGTTTTTAATTAGTTTGTGCCCTTAAATAAGTAGAATAAAAACTTTCTTT
>NW_007874975.1:0-575 GCF_000696425.1 Galeopterus variegatus
TAAGGCTGAATAGTATCCCATCATGCATATATACACCACATTTTCTTTGTCATTCATCTGTTGATGGACACTTTGGTTGATTATATGTCTTGAGTATTGTGAATAATGCTGCAATGGACAGAGAATTACAGACATCTCTTTGTCCAAGTGATTTCATATCTTTTGGTTAACTACCCAGAAGCAAGATTGCTGGATCATATGGTAATTTTATTTTTAGCTTTTTGAGGAAAATCCATACAGTTTTCCATAATGACTCTAAAGTACCAATGTTAAGTATTGTATCAACTTAATTAAGGTAAGCAGGGCTACTATAATAAATAGACTCTGGATAAATAATTGTTCATTTTGAGGCTGGTGTTTCTGTCACTGGGTGTGAATGAATGCCCAGGCTCTTTCCATTCTGTGACTCCATCATCACTTAGGGTTTTGTCTATTAATCACTGTACCAGGAGACCCATCTACACTTTTCAGACCCCTGGATGTTAAGCAGCTCACATCACCTCTGCTCACTTTCCATTGAATAGAACTTAGTCATTCAACCTCACTTCGATTCAAGGGGAAAAATTTAAGAAGAC
>NW_007874976.1:0-575 GCF_000696425.1 Galeopterus variegatus
AACAAAATTATACATAACCTACAATACAATTTAGCCATTTCATTCCCAAGAGTTCACCTAAGAAAAATGAAAGTGTATATCCATACAAAAATTTGTACATTAGTGTTTATAACACATTTATTTATATTAGCCCCAAATTGGAAATAACCCAAATATCTATCAATAGGTGAATGAATAAACTAACTGTGCTCTATCCATACAACGGGGATATTGTCAGTGATAAAAAGGGATAAACTATTCAAAAAGGCTACAACATGGATGAATCTCAAAATAATCAGACTGAGTGAAAGAAGCCAGACAAAAAAAGAATGCATACAGTGTTATTCTATTTATATAAAATTTTTGAAAATGGTAACTAATGTACAGTGACATAAAATAGATCAGTGAGTGACACTGATGGGGGACAGGAAAATGAGGAGAAAGGTCTTACAAAGGGGCATATGGAAACATTTTGGGGTGATAAATATATTCATTATCTTGATTATGGTGATTGTTTCTCAGGTCTGTGTATGCATACATATATTCAAGACTTATGAAGTTGTACACTTTAAACATGTGCAGTTTATTACAAGTCA
>NW_007874977.1:0-575 GCF_000696425.1 Galeopterus variegatus
ATATATATCCAGAGATTTTATTTTATTTTTTAAATTTATTTTATCTTTCTCTCTTTTAAATTTGTTTTTCTTAATTGACCCATGATTTATGGAGTACAGTATGATATTTGAGTACATTCACACTGTGTCCAATGATCATATCAGGGTGCTTAGTATATCCATAACCTCAAACATTTGTTACTTCTTTATGTTAGGAACATTCAGCATCATCTTCATTAGCTATTCAAAGTTACATAGTACTTTGTTGTTAACTGTAGTCTCCCAGTATTACTATCCTATCTCTCTAATATTTTGTACTCACTCACCACCCTCTCCCCATCCCCTTCTCCCTCTCCTTCCCACCAGGATCTAGTAACCACTATCTACTCTCTACTTATATGAGATCAACTTTTTTAGTTTCCACATATGTGTGAAAACATTTGGTATTTCTCCTTCTGTGTCACTTATAATTTTCTTCAAGCTCATTCATGTTGCTGAAAATGGCAGAATTTCATTCTTTTTTATGGCTGAGTAGTATTCCATTGTGTGTGTATGTTTTCTTTATCCAAATCATCCACTAAAGGACATTTAGGTTG
>NW_007874978.1:0-575 GCF_000696425.1 Galeopterus variegatus
CTTCTTTTAAAATAAAATCTCTAAGTGTCCAATATTTTGCTTATGGATATTTACTGTTGCCGGTAAAAAAGAAAGATGAACTTGTCTATTGAACCATGTCAAATAAAGTGATAGAAGGCCGTATCTCAACGCTGCCAGTCATCTCTGCTTCAGCTGAGATAAATCAGCCACTTTTTTAGACGTAAAACCTTCCGTGCTACTCCATACCCAAATGGGAAGCACAGAACTACTTAGAGACATGGAGAAAAATAAAAGAGAAAGGAAAAAACAAAAAATTATCATCATCAGTGGTGAAAAACAAAAAAAAATTATTGTCATCAGTGGTTCGAAATCACAAAAGCAGAGTGCCAACGCATGATGTGAAATAACTGCTATTTACATTCTTTAGGGAAACAATTACACAAAAGAAACAATAATTATTCTACTGTTACATTTTCTGAGTACCTTAAAATTCCTCTATTTAGAAAAGCTCAAGTTAATTACTTAAGATTTGATTTAAAAAAAGGATTTTTGACTCATTTTGGCAAGCACTTAAAACACTGTTATGGCAAGATACTAAATTATTATAAAACTGC
>NW_007874979.1:0-575 GCF_000696425.1 Galeopterus variegatus
AAAAGCAAGTGCTTGTGTGATAATAAACGGAGCTGCTCGACAGAACCCCCACCGTGTCTGAGTGTCCTTTAACAGGCTGGTTGGGGCCTGCGGCTGTGCTCACCTCTCTTCACAGCTCTCTTCCCCCGTCTCCTCCCAACAGGGACTGGAGGGAAAGAGGAATCCGGGCCATCTGCTTGCCCACCAGAAGGGACACCTAGGGAGAGACTGAAAACGAGGCTAGGGCTGTTCAGGTCGGCCAGCGGCTGACCCGACAAAAGTCCAATGAACAAATTATTGTGGTTATTATATCTTTCTTACTCTTTTTTTATTTTTCATTTTTTATTCAACATCAGCCATGTGCTGGGTATAAAGCCCTGGATTTGTCAGACTTTTCCACATTCCAGTCAAGAACTTAGAGAGGAAGCGAAAGGACTGACGGAGTTGATCATCAGTCTCTAAAGAATACCAGAACAATGACAATAATGCTGAAACTGAAACTATTATTCAATATTCCCCAAACTTGGTATGAATAAACCCAAAGTAATCAGCAAACTGGTAGAATATTCAACATATTGTTTTCAAAATTTTTGATG
>NW_007874980.1:0-575 GCF_000696425.1 Galeopterus variegatus
TTTCTGTCACACTTTTGGCCACCAATTTTAGCATCCACTGATGATTCTTGCCTAAAGCAATTATTAGTGTGGTGCTTGCCAAATGAAAATTTTCTGTTTTTGACATTCTTCTATATTTGTTCTTTGGAATGCTACTATAAGGAAAAGCTTTCTCTTTTCTCTCATTGATGTTTTAAAATTATTTATATCACCATGGGCTTATGGATTCATATTTTCTTCAATGGATATGAGTCAGCTCTCCATATCTGTGGGTTCTGCATCCATGGATTCAACCAACCTGAGATCAAAAATATTTGGAAAAAAAATAAAATAAAAATAAAATACAACAAAAAATAATACAAATTTTAAAATACAGCATAACAACTATTTGCATAGTACTTACATCATATTAGATATTATAAGTAACCTAGAGATGATTTAAAGTATATGGGAGAATGTACATAGGTATATGCAAATGCTACACTGTTTTATGTCAGGGACTTAAGCATCGGATTTTGGTATCTTGGGGAGGGGAAGTCCTCAAACCAATACCCCATGGTACCGAGAGATGATCATACAATCCACTGTTACCATTA
>NW_007874981.1:0-575 GCF_000696425.1 Galeopterus variegatus
AACAACAACAATATTTTAATTGTGAAAAGCTGAGATAATGAGATTCTATAATAATTTATCTATAATGTTCAAAGTAATATAGGAGTGCCATTATACCGATACTTATTTATTAGTATCCTTAGTCATGAGTTTCTAAAATGGATCACCTTCAAGAATGAGAAATTCGGGACTGGAGGAGAATGCAAACATTGGAATGGCATGTAGAAAAATGAGACAATTGAATGAGGATTCAACTAGGGATTAGTACAAGGCGTGTTAATCATCTACGAAGTCTGGCTGAGTTCTTTGAGTAGCATATGCTGGCAGTGGACCAACTGGCCTGGCTTTATGACTTGACTTTCACTATCAACAGTCAATAAAGCAGAAAGACATGTGCATGTGTATCTGTGTGTCTGTGTCAGGGGTTGGGAAGCAAATGATTTTGTCTACTTAGGGTTGCTGAAGGGAAAGGCAGTAAGGCAGATGGATAAGGGAGCAATTGGAATTTTGGGAATATATATTTATATAGTTTCGTACAGTTTAGTAATAATCCAGATAAATTGCCTGGGCCAGATGGTTGGCTTATCTAGCCATGC
>NW_007874982.1:0-575 GCF_000696425.1 Galeopterus variegatus
CTCGGCGGGAGCGCCGCCACGCTTCCCAAGCGGCGCACTATAGCAGTGTGCCACCGGGCCACCCCCAATTTTTGCTTTATATATTTGAGGCTACATTATTAGGCACATGCAAGTAAGAATAATTATATCTTCCTAGTGAATTAAACCATTTATGAAATAACTCTCATTACTTCTAGTAATGTTTTTTTTGTCTCACAGACAGATTTCTTTCTATGTTTACATGATACATCTTTCCAGATTTTACTTTCAACATTTTGGTATCCTGGGCCAGCCCGGTGGCGCACTGGAGAGTGTGCCGCTTGGGAGTGTGGCGGCGCTCCCGCTGAGGGTTCGGATCCTATGTGGAGACCGGTTCCCGCTCACTGGCTGAGCGTGGTGCGGACGCAACACCGAGGGTTGCACGGATCCCGTTGCCGGTCCCCGGTACGGGCGCAACACCGAGGGTTGCGATCCCATTACCGGTCAGTAAAAAAGACAAAAAAAAAGGAAAAAAAAACATTTTGGTATCCTTACACTTGTATTTCTGATGTGTCCATTGTGAACAACATATAATTGTTGTTTTTAAAATCTTAGAC
>NW_007874983.1:0-575 GCF_000696425.1 Galeopterus variegatus
ATAACAATAACATTGTCAGAATGCAGGAATCCAAGATGTTTTGAATTGTGTTATAATTAGAAAGCAGATAAACAAATAGGAACATCATTTATTCAATAAAACTGTGCAAATGGAAAATCTACTTAATTAATTTCTTTGTAAAATGTCTGTAAACTCCTTCAGGGAGAAAATCTGAGGAACAATTTCAGGCCCAGAGCAAATGACACAAACATGGCTTTGAAGCACATCTGGAAAAGCATACCAGGGGTGCCTGTTTTTTTGGTGGAAGTGCTCTTTTGAATGAGCTAACAAAGAGACCGGCCTGGCCTCACACCCAGTCCTAAGCGTGCCTTCCTTCCTTTTGTCCTGTGCATCTGAACTTCCTTCTTCCTCCTCTGCCTGTTTTCAGAGGTCTCAGGGTCCAGTGGATGGAGCTGGAGTTGATTAAGGAATTTTTTCATAACACTTATAAAGGTTAAAAAACTGGGTCATTCATGGGTTTCACATCTATCATGACAGTCATTACACCAAATCTATTGGAGAAGGGTCAGCACTTAGCATGTCTGCACAGCAACCAGCAGTGGGCATCGGTTCCA
>NW_007874984.1:0-575 GCF_000696425.1 Galeopterus variegatus
TTTATTTCTCACAGTTTTGGAGTCTGGGAAGTCCGTGTTCCAGGGATCACATCTGGAGAAGTTCTTCTGGGTGGGAACTCTCTACAGGGTCCTGTAGTGATATGGGGTATCGCATGAGGAGAGAATGGGAAGAGCTCTAGCAGGTGCTCCTTAGAAAGCTGCGAGTCCACACCCACGATAACTCATTACTCCATGCATGGGTTAGTCCATGATGGCATAGTCTTCACAATCCAATCACCTCTCAAAGGCCCTGCCTTTCAAATACTATAATTGGATTTCCCACTCTCTTAACACTGTTATGAAGGGGGTCAAGTTTCTAACACATGAACTTTTGGGGGATACATTTAACTCATAGTAGTTCCTACTGAAAAAGGGAGAGCAAGGCAGTGGCAAGCTGAGTAGGACCAAGGGCACGCCAGACCACTCCCATGATCCAAATGAGGGACATTTCTGTAAGCCCTGTGTTTCTAGATGCTAGAGGAAAGGGATTATCTGGAAAGAATTGAGTTCCGTTCAGTAAATCTTGATTAAGCCTCTTCTTTGAGCAACACAGGAATTGTGGTAGACACTGGAAG
>NW_007874985.1:0-575 GCF_000696425.1 Galeopterus variegatus
TCATCAAAAACATTTGTCATGAAACATTTGGAATCTTGCTTATTTAATATTTTTTAAAAACAATTAATCTTTAATTGAATAAAATGAATTTTAAAGAATAAGGAAGAAATACATGAGTAAATGAGAGAAAAGCCATGCATATCATTCAAACTTCTGAGCTCATAGTTTAGATGATTAGCAGTTGGTGATGTTTTGGTATCTATTTTCTCTTCTTGAAAGGTTCTCTTCACCTTTATTTTAGCCAAATCCATCTGTTCTTTCAAAGTCACTCTGTGATTCCTTAAGCAGCATGAATTACTCTCTCCTATACATCCACTCCCAGTTTATCAATAAATAAATTAAATTTTGTAGATACTATCCTGTACTTATTTTTACATTTGTCTTCCTCCAATGCACCTGCAACTCCTGTAACTCTATGAAATGAGAACTGCACAAGTGTTTCTGTTTTAATATGACACAGGCATTCTGAAAAGCT
Organism: Galeopterus variegatus; assembly: GCF_000696425.1. Lineage (NCBI taxonomy): Eukaryota > Metazoa > Chordata > Mammalia > Dermoptera > Cynocephalidae > Galeopterus > Galeopterus variegatus. The sequence goes on from NW_007874985.1 coordinate 476, forward strand.
TATGTTGTGAAAAACTCTGCAGTAAAAATATTATGGGAGATTAGAGTTAGGGTTAGGGTTAGACTCAAAATATATGCAACTTTGAAGCCAGAGCATTAAC
>NW_007874986.1:0-575 GCF_000696425.1 Galeopterus variegatus
AGAAAATTCAGGAAGATAAGGGAAATCAATTGTATGTATATATATTATGTTATTTCCTTATCGTGTTCTTCCTTCCTTCCCAATGTTTCAAGGGTTTTTTTTTCTTTTTTTTTCAGTTTCATTTTTGTCATTTTCTTTCTGTTCATAGAGCTTCCTTTAGCCATTCTTTTAGGATAGGTTGGTAGGTCTGCTGGCAGCATATTCTCTTAGTTTTCCTTCATCTGAGAATACCTTGATTTTTCCTTTCATTCTTAAAGGATATTTTCACTGGATATAGGATTCTGGGCTGGTAGTTCTTTTCTTTCAGCACTTTTAAAATGTTGTGTCACTTCCTTCTTACCTCCATGGTTTCTAATGAGAAATCCGCTGTCATTTGAATTATTTGTCCATGGTAGGTAAGTTGCCATTTTTCTCTGGTTGCTTTCGAGATTTTTCCTTTCCTTAGTTTTTACAAGTTTTATTATGACGTGTCTTGGTGTGGATTTCTTTCAGTTTATTCCTTTTGAGGTTCATTTGGCTTTTTTTTTTCCTTTTTGTCTTTTTTACTGACCGGTAATGGGATCGCAACCCTCGGT
>NW_007874987.1:0-575 GCF_000696425.1 Galeopterus variegatus
GTAAGGTGGGGCTAGAAAATGGCTGGACAAAAGATGGCGACAGAGGAAAAGAAGATGGTGGTGGAGCTGCCTGTGGGGGTTGGGGGACAGGAAATGGTGGCGAAGCAGGGCTGGAAGAAACAGGGGAGGAAGAGGCAGGAGGGAGAACAGGCTGACTAGGGGGCCCTTCACCCCGCAGTGGCTGCCCCGGAGACCAGGGCTGTTTACCGGCCGGCCAGCCGGGCGCAGGAGATGGATGGAGCGGAGTTAACTGAGGGCGTTGGGGAGCAGAGGAAGTTACAGGAGAAGGAGACCTGTGCAGAGGGGGTTCCTCCGCAGGGTCAAAATTATCAGAAGTAGAGGGTAGTGGAGGCAGTGAGGATGAAGGGGGTTTGGATGCAAGGAGAACCTGGGAAGGACAGCAGGTGAGACAGAGAGAGGGATTTTGGGCAAGTAGGCGGAAAGCCTCCACATATGAAATCTCTTTCCACTTTCTCAGGTGCTGGCAGTAATTAACAAGGTCCTGGAGAATGTTGGGATCGAGTGTGCCTTCAGGGGGCCACTTATTTTGGTTATCTAGGGGATAATAAGGCCAA
>NW_007874988.1:0-575 GCF_000696425.1 Galeopterus variegatus
CCCACCAGTCACTCACTCGCCTATGGGCTGCCCCCTGCAAGCCCACAGGCCTCAGCCCCCTTGAACTTATGTACAGTAGACCCTTCACTCTCACGCCTCTCCCTTCCAGCTCATCACTTTGAGGCCAGTATCTCCCTACATTTTTGCTCATTAGGGATCATCTTAGGGAACAGGCCAACCTTCTTTTACGTCACCCTTTCCCACCACCCTCTCAGACTTTAAACTGAGCCAGAGACAGAAAATCTATATTAAAACCTGAATCTCAAAGCCTCTCTCACCATGCTGGGAAGGGCCTTATAGAGTACTTCTCGCCACCCCCATGGCAGTGAAAGTACTAAGAAAGGCCCCTTGGTACCACTTATAAAGTACTAAGAAAGGCCCATTGGTACCACTTGGTAAAACTAGCACCTGAGACTTTACCCAAAGAATCTGTTAACAGCAAGCCAGAGGGGTCCCCCTGCTCAACCCCCAACCCAACATCTCCTTACACTTCATCCATTTTAGGACCCACAAAAGTAAAAATCTCCAGGACCTTCGCTCTTCCCCCAATCCCAGAAGAAGGATGATCTTCCCTC
>NW_007874989.1:0-575 GCF_000696425.1 Galeopterus variegatus
ATGTTGAGCGTTGCTTCATGTGCCTGTTGGCCATTTGTATGTCTTCTTCTGATAAACATCTGTTCAAATCCTTTGCCCATTTTTTGATTGAGTTATTTGGTTTTTTTTTGTTGTTGAGTTTAAGTTCCTTATATATTCTGGTGATCAATCCCTTGTCTGATGTGCAGTTTGAAAAGATTTTTGCCCATTCTGTAGGTTGTCTCTTTATTTTGTAGACAGTGTCCTTGCTGTGTGGAAGCATTTTAGTTTAATGTGGTTGCATTTATGTATTTTTGCTTTAGTTGCCTGTGCCATCGTAGTCTCACTCAAAAAAGTGATGCCCACTCCCATTTTGTGTAGGATTTGTCCAATGTTTTCTTCTAGTAGTTTCATAGTTTTGGGTCTTAAATTTAAGTATATGGTCCATTTTGAGTTGATTTTTGTGTATGGTGAGAGATGGGGGTCTAGTTTCAATCTTCTGCATATGGATACCTAGTTTTCCCAGCACTATTTGTTGGTAAGGCTGTCCTTTCCCCATTGTACATTTTTGGCGCCTTTGTTGAAAACCAGTTGGCCATAAATGTGTGAGTTTATTT
>NW_007874990.1:0-575 GCF_000696425.1 Galeopterus variegatus
ATGCCGGCCTAAAACTTGAAGGTCCCAGACCCCATTACTTACAAATATCCATTCATTCAACTTCTCCTGAATGACCATGGTGCATGTGTGGTGTCCACTAACAACTTCAAAGGCTGTACAATCACTGTAGTGTTAAACATCTTTAATTGCTAGGAAGTTCCTTCTCAAGATTCTTTACTATTTTCATTGATTCCTCTAGTATTTCATGGTATTTAGCCCTGATTAAGTATTTCTCATTGTATATTTTTTCTAGCCGCTGTATTTAGGAGAATGCACCAGAAATGCCGATAACACCTTCCTTTTTACATGCACGATTTCATTGTTTTTTCTTGACAGCATCATAAGGTACCTCTGTGCCCTACACCAGCTTCAGGGCCCTAGTACTATTGTACCTAGAGTTGGTAAATGCTGCACTGCTCTATTTAATATCCTTTCCATTAGATCAGGGGTGTGCAAATCCACAGACCAAATCTGGCCGTCAGCCTGTTTCTGTGTAGTCCTTAAAGAGAACGGTTTCTATGCTTCAGAGGGTAGCTTTGAATGAATGGATGTTGAATGAATGAATGAATGAATGA
>NW_007874992.1:0-575 GCF_000696425.1 Galeopterus variegatus
TTTTGCTCAAGAGCTTACACTAACTCGTATTCATATAAGAGAACTACCCTTAATTTTTCAAATGTGGTTAATAAGTAGGTGGTATGGTATACAGGAAAGACTGGAGTCCTTAATTCAACACTAACAGGTTTTAACTTAAGCAAGTCTGTTGGGAAAATATAGGAAAATGGTCAGGGCTCCTCAGATGTTCAGAATCTTGCAGAGCATTTGCTGTGAACAGGTTGTGTGTGGGTGGAGTTAGTGCTCCTGGGAGGCGGGGCCACCTTGGCTGGAGTTTACTGCCTCTGGCACTGCACATGAGGCCGTGCTTTCCACGCTGCAGCGTCCAAGGACCTGTTTGCCGGTTCCTTAGCTCATAAACCTGTGTGTAAGGGGTCCGGTGACCCAGCCTGGCATGTGCCTTCACACATGTGACCCAGTCTGTGAACAGGCTTGAGGGGTCTGTGAGCTACAGACCGAGCCCTAGCTCGACAATTGGCCCAGTTGGCAGGATTACTGGCAGGTAAAAGAGCCGTGACAACTGGTGTGGTCGCCTAGCTTTACAAAGTCACAGTCACAGTTTTGTTATTTATAAA
>NW_007874993.1:0-575 GCF_000696425.1 Galeopterus variegatus
TAAATGCTGTTTCTCAAAGTTTGGCATGGGACTGGTAGCATTAATATCACCTGGAAACTTGTTAGGCAAATTCTTAGGCCCATTTCAGACTTATTGATTCAAAGACTGGGGTAGAGCCCCGCACTGGATGTTTCAGCAAGACATCAGGGTGATTCTGGTGCTAAAGTTTGAGAACCACTGATTTAGAGAGTTGAAGTGATTTGATATGCCCAGGATCCCACACAGATGGGAAAGGCAGGCTGGAACTGAATCCAGTCATCCAAAGCTAGCCTCCCACTCTCCACTTCCTCACACTGGAGAGTCAATCACTCTCCACTCTCTCAAAAGGCCAGTCCTGTGCTAGAGATGAAATTCAATAAGGGAGAAGATGAAGCCAGTTCCTAGGGGAGCCTCATAATTTCAGAATGTTAAAGACTCAGGAATTGGTTTACAGATAAAGTCCAAGGAAGTAAGTAAATCATTTTCCTGCTTAAAATAAAACACATTTAATGGTTTTTGGAGATCAGGAAGGTCATTATAAGTAAGGCCAAATCACTTATTTCACTCAGTACTTCCTTTACAATTGCCCTTTATGG
>NW_007874994.1:0-575 GCF_000696425.1 Galeopterus variegatus
GTGCAGCAACATGGAATAGCTCAGAGAAAATTATATTAAGTAAAATAAGCCAAACACAGAACGAGAAATACCACATGTCCTCACTCATAAGCGGAAGTTAAGGAAAAAAGAAAGACCATAATAAAATGTTGAACTTTCAGAAGGAGAGAACACACCTATAGTTACTAGAGGTAGGAAAGGGGATGGAGAAGGGGGAATTGGTAGTAATTGGGTAAGAGACACAAAAAGTAATCATGATTTGAAACAATGAATGTGCTAATAATATTGATTTGATCATCACATACTATATACAAATACTGATAGTCAACTCTGTACCAAAGAAATATGTATTTAAAAAAATGTTTTTAAAAAATCCAGGCCATCTAGTCAGCTATTTTGAAACTCTTAGTAAAAGAAATTTACATCTACCAGGATGGAGAATCAAGACGGCAGAATAGACAGTCCCCAGCATCGCTCTCTCCCACAATCAACCAATTTACAACTATGAAAAAGCAACGAATGTCAAGCTGGGGCCGCTAGAGCTCAGGGGAAGAGGTGGAGAGACCTAAAGAGTTCATGAAAGCAGGAGAAGCCAC
>NW_007874995.1:0-575 GCF_000696425.1 Galeopterus variegatus
GAAGAGAAAAACTGACAAACACAGGACAGGCACGTACACTTGTGATGGAATTCCCTTGACTCCCATGCCTGCCACTTACTGACCAGGGATTTTATTTCCCTGAGCCTCACTTTTCTCATCTGTAAAATGGCAGGGAGTAAATGGGGTCACAAATGAAAACTTCCTGGTGCATAACAAGTGGCATCCAATCTATGGTGGACATTTTTTTTTTTTAATTGCTAACAATGTTATTCCCAGGCCATCTTCAGATGCTCCTGAGCACGGATCAATCAGGAATTTCTTTAATTGCTCCGAAAGGACCCAGCATCATCAACCTGTGTCTAATCCACATTAACGTGATGAATTGGTTCTGGCCAAAGGGCTTCTGACTTGTCTGCCCTGTGCCTCCGTCCTTGGTTTGTTTTTTCCTCTCCCTGTTTTTCTGGGTCATCTGGGACTGAGGTCCTGTCTGGTCACTTCACCCCCATCCTGCCATCCCCATCCTTCTAGATATTTAATTCCAGACTGTAAGGCTGGGCTCTGGCTACCCATTGTTAGTGGTCCACTCTGCCCTCCAGGAGACCCCATGTCATCCT
>NW_007874996.1:0-575 GCF_000696425.1 Galeopterus variegatus
GAACGAGCGGGGCGGAAGGACATACAGAGCAAGGTTTGGAGTCAGGTGGGTCCAGCTCACACGGGCCCGCTGAGCCATGTTAAAGAGCCTAGTTCTAAACTGAAAGCAATGCAAAAGTGTCGGGGCATTTTAAGACTGTGAGGGATTTCATCTGGTGTATTAGTTTCCTATTGCTGTTGTAACAAATTACCATAAACTTAAATGGCTTGAAACAACACATATTTATTCTTTTATAGTTCTGAAGGTCAGAAGTCCAACATTGTTTCACTGGTCTAAAGTCAAGGTGTCAGCAGGGCTGTTCCTTCTAGAAGCTCTAGGGGAGAACCTGTTTTGCCTTTTCCAGCTTCCAATGCCACCCACATTCCTTGGCTCGTGGACCCCCCTTCTAAGCCAGCAGTGCTAGGCCAAATCCTTCTCACTCTGCCATCTTTCCAGTTCTATTTCCCACTTTTAGGGATTCTTGTGATTTCATTGGACCCACTTGGATAATTCAAAATGATCTCTATTTTAAGGCCAGCTGATTAACAACCTTAATCCCATCTGCAACCTCAATGACCCATTTGCCACATAAGCTA
>NW_007874997.1:0-575 GCF_000696425.1 Galeopterus variegatus
ATAACAATAACATTGTCAGAATGCAGGAATCCAAGATGTTTTGAATTGTGTTATAATTAGAGAGCAGATAAACAAATAGGAACATCATTTATTCATTAAAACTGTGCAAATGGAAAATCTACTTAATTAATTTCTTTGTAAAATGTCTGTAAACTCCTTCAGGGAGGAAATCTGAGGAACAATTTCAGGCCCAGAGCAAATGACACAAACATGGCTTTGAAGCACATCTGGAAAAGCATACCAGGGGTGCCTGTTTTTTTGGTGGAAGTGCTCTTTTGAATGAGCTAACAAAGAGACCGGCCTGGCCTCACACCCAGTCCTAAGCGTGCCTTCCTTCCTTTTGTCCTGTGCATCTGAACTTCCTGCTTCCTCCTCTGCCTGTTTTCAGAGGTCTCAGGGTCCAGTGGATGGAGCTGGAGTTGATTAAGGAATTTTTTCATAACACTTAGAAAGGTTAAAAAACTGGGTCATTCATGGGTTTCACATCTATCATGGCAGTCATTACACCAAATCCATTGGAGAAGGGTCAGCACTTAGCATGTCTGCACAGCAACCAGCAGTGGGCATCGGTTCCA
>NW_007874998.1:0-575 GCF_000696425.1 Galeopterus variegatus
CCAGGCTAAGTGATTTATATTAGTCTATCCCTAGATACTCCATCTAATAAATAACTTGGCAATCTCCTAACCCATAAATATCTCTGGCCCCAGCAAAAAGCAATTAAAACACGTTAAAAAAAAAAAATAAAAAGGCTTCCCAGTGCTCCAGACTACGATATCATTGGCTGTTTCCAATGGGATCATTCACACCATTTACCGAGGAGTGGTCAGATCTCCTCTCTTACCACCTGCCCACCAGGAACTGAAGTGCCCCTTCCCTTGAAAAACAAGACACATACAGACTATCTTTAAGTGTTTAACATTTCACAATGATACAAAAATTTTATCATGGAAAATATCATCCCAGCAACAAGTGTTCCATAATATTTTAGACAGCATAGGCTAAAATTATTCTTTTTTTTTTTTTTCCTTTTTGTCTTTTTTCGTGACCGGTAACGGGATCGCAACTTTTGGTGTTGCACCCGTACCGCGACCAGCAACAGGATTGCAACCCTCGGTGTTGCGCCCACAACGCGCTCAACCAGTGAGCGGACTGGTCTCTATATGGGATCCGAACCCTCGGCGGGAGCGCC
>NW_007874999.1:0-575 GCF_000696425.1 Galeopterus variegatus
TTTCCATGTGGCAAAAAGACAATAACAGCAGCCCCATGTTTACCCCCATCAGTGAACACATAGGCATCAGACATGGGTTTGTGTAGAAATAACTGAGGTGCTATCCAGTTTAAATGGCCAAAAGAAGTGACCCATTTATAAGGCCCATAGTGACAATCAAGGATGCCAGGGAAACCCTCTAGTGCCAAGGCCATTCTAGGATTGTTTCTGTAGATCCATTCTAGGTCACTCCGTCAGTTTGGAACAATTATTTTGTTAAGTTCCCGTGCATAGCATCAGAGTGCTATGTCCCTTCCCTTTTGTGTTGTTGGCCATTTGGTCTATATAGGTATAGACTCGAGGGGATCCCCCCAGAGATATATGAATCCATTGTAAGGGGTTTTCCTCTTGAACTAGGACCGCCATGAGGATGCTGGGATTAGGCAGAATCCATAATTGCAAGTCTTTTGAGGGAGAGTATCTAGCAAGCTCAGACTGGTTGAGAGAATTTTGAACCTCTTGTAAGAGCTGTTTCTGTGCGACTGAAAGCGAGATTTTATCATGAGGCAGGCTGTCCCTTAATAGGTTAAAAAGAG
>NW_007875000.1:0-575 GCF_000696425.1 Galeopterus variegatus
ATTAGTGATCTCTGTATTTCTTTCTTTCTTGAAAGTAAATGTTATTTATTTTTATTTTATTTAAAAAAAAAAAAAGCTATTTAGTTTTTAAAAAGCCATACATTTCCAAATAAATGAGTCAAAGTTTGTTTAACTGCAGTCTCTCCAGGGTGGAAACTAAGATTTTGAAAGTTCTGAATTGGTAAAGTCTTCAAAAAACTGTTAATTGTCAAATAAGCAAGGTATTTGTTGAAGGCTGCTCAATTTTGTAATAGTAAGTTAAGGAAAAGAGAATTTCGTTTTCTGAAAGACTATCATAGAATTTGTCATTTAAGAAAACAGTGATGAAACATTTAATAAGGAAAGCTATGACATATAAATATAATTTTTTTTTTTTTTTACCTTTTTGTCTTTTTTCGTGACCGGCAACGGAGTGCAACCCTCAGTGTCGCGCCCGTACCAGACCGGGATCGCAACCCTCGGTGTTGCGCCCGCACCTCGCTCAACCAGTGAGCGGCTGGTCTGCATGTGGGACCCAAACCCTCGGCGGGAGCGCCACCGTGCTCCCAAGCGGCGCACTGTAGCAGTGTGCCACC
>NW_007875001.1:0-575 GCF_000696425.1 Galeopterus variegatus
AGATTGAGTTTGGAATTTCTTGTGTTTGTGTAAGCAAGTTCTAAATATTAGGGCAATTTCTGTTCTTTTCAGTACCCTGCAGATCTGATGGAATCTGAACACAAAGGTTTTGTTGATGTGACAGACTTTGATGTACCCAAAGGTCTCTAGACCTTTGCATCTGAACCCTACTCCCAGCTCTACCAGCCCCCTGCTAACATGTATAATTACTGCTCCATTCTTTTCTAAATAGATACTATTCATTTCTGGCACACTTCTTCATCATCCTCAGATTTTACAGCTTAAGCATCAATGTGGACAAAGTAAATAAATGGTAATTATTGACAAATTCACTGCTAGGTTAATGTGTACATTTCCGCTGACGGCTATAATTGTTTGTTTGTTCTAACTTGAACTTTCACTAGTTGCTTGGAGTCCACCTGCCTAGGCAATCAGAGGAGGCTTGAATCTCACTGTTATGTGAATTGTTCTTTGTACTGAGGACATACCATCAGCATTCAATCAATATTACCACGTGGTAACATTTCAGCCCTAAGTACACAAACATTTTTCCTTTATAATTGAAGAACAAACAT
>NW_007875002.1:0-575 GCF_000696425.1 Galeopterus variegatus
ATATCATAGCTACTTTTTTACACATTCAGAAAGGAATTAAGATTGCATTAGCATAATAAAACAGGATGACAGATGAAAAACAAAATCAATCAGGTTAAAAAGTTTTTTAGTTTTTCAAACATATGGCTTGACCTACACAAACATAAGAATAAGAATGCAATGTATATGGAAAAGCATTCGCTCCCTGAGCCTTTCTTCATGAATGAAACAAAATTAATCAGTTTTTCTTCATCACGTAAAAAAATTTTCTCTTCCTTCTAACCCCTGTCCATATAGCCAACTTTAAATATAGCAAAGAGGATTTTTATGTATATGTATACACACACACACACACACACAGAATACTACATAATTTTTGTTTCAAGACAGTCATTATTTGTCTAACCAATTTTATAGAAACCATTGTCCGCAAAGGAGTCTTCTTTTTTTCATCTTTTATTGATGATTGACACATAATAATTCTACATATTTATGGAGGACAATGGGATGTTTCTATACATATATACGTTGTATAATGAAATCAGAATAATTAGCATATTCATCACCTTAAACAATTATCATTAATTTGCAATGAG
>NW_007875003.1:0-575 GCF_000696425.1 Galeopterus variegatus
TTAACATTTCATATATCCGTTCATTACGTTTATATTCCATGCTTAGTGCACTCCTGATTTACTGATTTTCTCTTTATACACAGATGACATTATTTCCTTATTTGCATGTTGTTTCGTTATTTTCTACTTCTAGTCTAGAAAGACAGCTTAATTTTCACTTTGATGAGTTACCTGGGAACACTTATTTGTTTTATTTTAAGAAAACTCTCCATGATCAAACAAGGGTACTCTCCTACTGTGTCTTCACATAAACAATCCAGATGATAGTGCGAATGACAGCACAGTGTTCTATACCAGCTGGAAAAAGATACATTACTTGAATAGAAATGAGAACACTAAAAATAAATATACACAAAAAGAAGAAAACTTTTTCTTCCCAATTAGTATTTGCATGACAAAACTTACTTTTTGATTATTAAATGTATGACTTCCTGTAGGCACAAAATGCACAATACTCTAATGTATCTGTTGCTATTATTAGAGAGAAAAAGCAATTCAAATTTAGTGCCACTGTCCCAGTTTTCATTATAAAACAGGTATAATCAGTTCAGACAGCCAAGAAAATAATGAACAGG
>NW_007875004.1:0-575 GCF_000696425.1 Galeopterus variegatus
TGCCTGGCACACAGTGGGGCAATAATAGGTTTAAGGAGGATGAATGAATGAATGAATGAATGAATGCCTCTAATTTTCCTACTATCCTCTGGGCCCCTTGCCAGCAGGGGCTGTAGCTGGGACAGGCTTCAGTGGCCAGTTGCTGACCGTGTCTAGGCAGGCTGTGTGCTAGTTCCCCGCCCCGATGGGGAAGGCTGATTTGGGGGTTAGCAAAGGGAAGTAGTTCGGTTACAGGGAGTTGGAGAGGGGAGGTGACGACTCTGGGATGGGTGTCATCTTTTCCTGCATCCCATTCCCCCCACCTCAGTATTGGGGTTAGTGAGGTAAGGTTGATGGGCCTCCTGTGAAGAAGGGTGACCTGCGGTAGGTCTGGACAATTCCCAGAGGAGGGGACACTGTGCCCTCATTCCGGGGACACCTGAAGAAGAGGTGCTGTGACCGAAGGTCAGGGTGGCCCTGCTAGCAAGCGAGTCCACGGGTCACCATCCCGCCCTCACGTAAGCCAGGGGTTGCCCGCTGCACAGGACCAGCCCTTAGACGGCAGGCGCTGCGGCACTGCAGGGTGGCGCGCGGGC
>NW_007875005.1:0-575 GCF_000696425.1 Galeopterus variegatus
GAAAAAAAAAAAAAAAAAAAAAAAAAAAAAAAAAAGGAATTATTTACAGTTTCTTGAAACTTCTTATGTAACAATGTTTGGATAAATTGTCAGATTTATTTTCTAAAAGCAGTAGGTTTGTACTGTGAGTCTAAAAAATGATTAGGTAAAAAAATAAATGAATACACTACATTTGCTTTACCTTATGATTTGTGGGTGGTAGTGCTAGAATTTTTATATAAAGATTTTTGAAACATAATTTATTATCTAATTGAAACTTTAAAACAATATAGCTGTTAGTATTCCTTTTTCCTGGATAATTCTCATTTTGCTCTGATTTAATTCTTTTTTAAGTTGGTTTTTAGAATATTCTTCTCCCACATAGAGAAGTCAGAATCATTCTTTGTGATGTCTGTAGCCACCATTCAAGTGAATTTGTAATAAATCTAGGCCAAATACGATTTTAAATAATGTATGTAATTGTTTTATATTGTAATGTGTATAAATATAATAAAAATATTCCTGATTTTTAAAAAAAAGGTAATTGAAGAAATTTTTATTAAAATTATATTAAAATCTGTGAATGCGTTTGAATC
>NW_007875006.1:0-575 GCF_000696425.1 Galeopterus variegatus
TTATAAATTACCCAGTCTCAGGTATTTCTGTTATAGCAACACAAAACAGACTAAAACACAGCCTCTGGAGGCATCTCCCACTTTTTCAAAGATGTTGTTTGCATCTCACTGCATACCTCTTTTGCACTCCTAGGCTCAGTCATCTCAAATGTCTAACCTCCTCCCTTCCCTCCAACTTGCGTAACAACCTAATTGCTGTCCTGATTGTTGCGAAAGCCACCTGGGACAGCTTCCTCCACTTTGCTTGGATACACTCCTGGTTCTTTCAGCCCGTCCTTTCCATAGCATTCTTGCCTTGGCTTCTTACTATTCCTCTTTTGCCTGGCATAGCATTTGGCTTTGTCCTCCTGCCCCCCGCTCTGGCTATTTATACCTGAGGATTCCCAAGACCACTAAGAAATTTCTGTGAGTGATGTCTGTAGAATAATGGCCTAGTCAATGGAGAAGTAAAAGGAATGGGAGGGGAAGAAAGAAAAGAAAGAGAGGAGAGCAGGAGGAATGAAAGGAGGAGGTGTGTGTGGTCTGTTGGCATGGGGTGATGGCCACTCTTCCTTGTCCTTCTTTAAAATACATCC
>NW_007875007.1:0-575 GCF_000696425.1 Galeopterus variegatus
CTAAGTATTTTATTTTTTTGGTGGCTATTGTAAATGGGCAAGCTTTCTTGATGTCTCTTTCCACACGTCCACTATTGGAGAATAGAAATGCTACTGATTTTCGTTTGTTGATTTTGTATCCTGCTTCTTTTTTTTTTTTTTCCTTTTTGTCTTTTTTCATGTCCGGCAATGGATCGCAACCCTCAGTGTCGTGCCCGTACCGGACCGGGACCGACAACGGGATCGCAACCCTCGGCGTTGCTCCCAAACCTCGATCAGCCAGTGAGCGTGAACTGGTCTGTATGTGGGATCCGAACCCTCGGCGGGAGCGCCACCGCGCTTCCCAAGCACAGTGCGCCACTGGGCCGGCCCTGTATCCTGCTTCTTTGCTGAAATCCTTTATCACCTCCAAGAGTTTTTTTGTAGAGATTTTAGGCTGTCATATAGGATTATGTCATCTGCAAACAGGGACAGTTTGACTTCATCCTTTCCAGTCTGGGTGGCTTTTACTTCCTTCTCTGCTTTGATTGCTCTTGCTAGTACTCAGAATATTATGTTGAACAGGAGTGGTGAGAGTGAGAGTCCTTGTCTAGTTC
>NW_007875008.1:0-575 GCF_000696425.1 Galeopterus variegatus
GGCGACACTGAGGGTTGCGATCCGTTGCCGGACACGGAAAAAGACAAAAAAAAAAATATATGAATATCTGTCATGAGATGAGGCTAACAATGGCCAAGGGCTGTAATCACATATGAACCAGTCGTAAAATATCTATCTAGTGGTGGTCAAAAGTATGCACAAATACTAGGTTTTTAATACTTCATTTTGTTCAATAAGCTATTATTTCTTCCAGAAATATTGCTTATTCAATGAAAGCAAACAGAAGTTCTTTATTTCCTTTTTATTAAAATAAAAGGTATATACCCAGAGGAATGGAAATCATTATGTTGAAGAGATACTTGCACTCCCATGTCTATTGCAGTGTTATTTACAATAGCCCAGAGTTGGAACCAGCCTAAATGCCCATCATCAGATGAGTGGATAAGGAAACTGTGGTATATCTACACAATGGAGCACTACTCTGCTATAAAAAAAAAAATGAAATACTACCGTTCACAGCAGCATGGATGAACTTAGAGAAAATTATATTAAATGAAATAAGCCAGGCACAGAAAGAGAAATACCGCATGTTCTCACTTATTTGTGGGAGCTAA
>NW_007875009.1:0-575 GCF_000696425.1 Galeopterus variegatus
GGGCCGGCCCCAACATGACAGGATTTTTTCCTCAAATCTGCACTCAGTATTTTCAAGGAAAGTAATATTTAGACATAGCACATTTTGGCTGCTCTGATAAATGGCTAATGGTTACATTGAAGCCACCGTGTTACAAGTAATTTGTCTGATTATGTTTTTTGCATTAAACTTATATTAAAATTTTGGCAGCACCTGTTTTTACATTCAGTTTTTTTCATTGCATTCCAATCCTGATTTTTAACATTTTCTCATATTTTATAATCATTCTAGTATTGTAGATATTATCTATTATATCCATTTGTACTGTAAATTAATACTAAAAGAATTAACGTAATTTTACTTAATGACAATGAATTAAATTCAACTGACCATCTGAATCTTAAAACTAATTTTGAAAAATTTAGTAATTTTGATATGTATTCCCTATTGATTGGACAGTTACTTGTATGTATTTTATAAGCTGTAAATCTTGGTGGATATACTAGAACTAGCAGTGCTCAAGGACTTACCTTCAGATCATTTTAATGACGTATTCTATACACACATGCACATGTGCATGCACACACACACACACA
>NW_007875010.1:0-575 GCF_000696425.1 Galeopterus variegatus
TCTTTTGTTGAGATACTTTCCTTATATACCTAATTTGCTGAACGTCTTTATCATGAAGAAACGCTGAGTTTCATCAAGTGATTTTTCTGCATCGTGAGGAAAATAGAATAATTTAGTCAGGCCCCCTCACCTCAGGTCCAGTTGGGGGTGGTGCAGCACATTCTTTGTAAACAAGTTGTGTGTGGGTGGAGTTAGTATGCATGCGCAGCCATGTATCTTTTTAGTTTGTTGCTAGTGTGTGTTCTAGATTTTGTGAAGCAGCAGCTGGCCAGCAGAGCTCACATCTAAAAATCGGGCATGTTTACTTTGCTGGAAGCTGCTCAGTTTTTCTTTGGACTTTGCCAGTAGCAGTTGAGTTTCTGAGTTTCTCTTTGGACTGCCTAGCTCTTAGATGTGTGTGTGTACTGAATAAAGACTATTCTCTCTTCACCTATGGCTCCAAGGACCTTTTTTCCAGTTACCTAGCTCATTGACCTGCATGTGAAGGGTTTGTGACCCAGTATGGACAATGGGCTTGAGGGGACTGTGAGCTCCAAACCCAGCCCTAGCTCTACATGCATCTATTGAGATAATCA
>NW_007875011.1:0-575 GCF_000696425.1 Galeopterus variegatus
ATCACAATCTACTGAGTAACTCCTGTACAGTGGAGTTGACTTTATGTGAAGGGAACTCTGCTGGAAGTTCATTTTTAGATTTAACAAATACTTTAGTGATTTTCTCTGAAGTATGTTTTATGTGACTTGAATGCAGTTATATGTTATCAAATTTGCATATTTACAATGTAAATTTGAAAGTTATGTAGAAGCAGATGAGTTGTCAAACCGTTAGAAAATAGCCTAAGTTTATTGATAATTATCATGTTCTTCCTAAAATTCTTGCTATAGCTACACTTACCTTTACTGAAGACTCCGTTCCACTAATGAAGTAGACCATGATGTTCACAGAAGTGTGATAATAATACCTAGGCTGGAGGGTCACAGTGCCCTTAGCCTTGCAAACAGAAATCTTGAAATACTGTGGTGACTTCAAGACCATTTGAGGAGTAGCCCTTAATTATTTCCTTGTGCTGAAAAAGAATGGGATATTTGTCTGTGTTTAAAGTTTACTTCAGTTATTTGACTTTAAAAAAAAAAAAAAAAGAAACAAACCTATTTCTTTCACTTGCCTTTTTCCTCATGCATAGATAAAA
>NW_007875012.1:0-575 GCF_000696425.1 Galeopterus variegatus
GTTTAGGTAACAAATTTAGCTGGAGTTTGCTTGAAAAATCAGGATTACACAGAAGAAAAAATATACATATATGGCAGAGCGAGAGAAGTTTCAGAAATTTAAAAAATTTACTCATAGTAAATTTATACCCACTGTAGTAACATTTATATCCTAGACATCTTCCTTACCCATTAAGTCAACTTTCCAGATATTTTTAGTCATTATGAACTGTTTGAGAGATATGAGAGAATATACAAAACGTAAATATAAGTGGTGAAGCATAATAATAAAATAAGTACCCATGGAGCTGTCAACCAACTTAAATCAATAGCGTTGAAGCCTCCCCCTTCCTTCTTACTTTCTCTAGGTAGCTACTATTTTGAGTGGGTTTTTTTCATTCTCTCTCTCTTTTTTTTTTTTGGCGGCTGGCTGGTACTAGGATCCAAACCCTTGACCTTGGTGTTTTACTAACACGCTCTAACCAACTGAGCTAACTGGGCTCTCCTTATATCTTTAGTTTTTTGTTGTTGGCTTTTTTTTTTTTTCTTATGACTTTATAATTCTGTGAAATATATACATGCCTTGGGATAAACTAT
>NW_007875013.1:0-575 GCF_000696425.1 Galeopterus variegatus
TGGGTTTATCTTCAAAGGCAACATAACTCTCAGTTAAATTAGGTGGTGATTTCAGGTCATCACCCAATAAACTGATTCCTATTGAAATAAAACCTGAAAAAAATAACAGGTAAATGTTGAGCAGGTACATTGTTAGGTTTTATAATCCTATACCACTGATTGGTCATGACTATTACATGCAATTTTAGTAGCTTACTCTTAATAAAAGAAGAACTTGCCAATCAAATGCTTTCTAAAATTAGCAGAGGTTTTAGAGAGTAGCCAGTCCTGAGAATATGTGCACTTGAGTTGAACAAGTTGCAGTATGAAGAGAAATGTTCATTACTTTCATAGAAATATTGTCTCGTTCATTTAGTAGAAAAGCTAAAAAAAAAAAAGTGAAGTAACGACTCCCACTGGGAAATCAATGCTAGCAAACATTAATTCACACATTCTAAGTACAGTGAATTTGTCTGGAGACAGTACCAGGTGTGCCTTTATTCACTGTTTGAAGTAATTGAAATAGATTGTTTTGTGTCCTTAGCAGTTTGGAGTTAAATGGATCCTTCAAAAATCATTTTATTTTTCTCAATTTT
>NW_007875014.1:0-575 GCF_000696425.1 Galeopterus variegatus
GAATCTCTGTTGTCTGTATATATACTCCCATTAAAAGTGAAATGAATTAATTTGTGAATGCGTAAATAAATCTAAAATACCCTCTTAGGGGTTTCCCAAAGCTTTCTGTTTATGCTTAGTTGTTATTGTTAATCTCCTGAATAAGTGAGAATATCTAACTTTTTTCCATGTTGGTTATACAGACTGGACTACAGTAACCATTTATTCAGGGGTGGGAGGGTATACTTAAGGTGTAGCTATGATTATAATCTACAGATATCACAAGGTTGTTGTGGACAGGTGAGATTTTATTCAGGTAGTAAGGCTTGATCTAGAAAATTAAAGAGGGATAGTGTTTAATTAAGCAGAGGAAAGGATTTTCATATGGAAAGAACAAAAGGAACAAGTCCTCAGTGTAGGGATGAGCTTGGCCTATTAAGGATAATGAGAGCAGTGAAGAGACTCATCTAATTGTAACTAACACTGGGGTGCACAGATTGGCAAGGACAAACTAGCAAGGCAGAGCCAATACATGTACATGGATCTTGGATGTTTTTCCCCTCATCCCCCTTTCCAATCTCCTAATTCCCTTTCCG
>NW_007875015.1:0-575 GCF_000696425.1 Galeopterus variegatus
AATATTTATTGAATGAAGAAATGAACAAATGAATGCATAAATGATTATCCTCATTTATTGAGTAAGCTGATATTAACAACTGTAAAGTAATATGCCCAAGATTATAGGGCTAGAATGTGTCAGAACTGTAATTTGAACAATTCTTTGGGCCTCAAAGCTCAGGCTTTTAACCACTGTCCTTTGCTGTCCTCAAAAAGACAAGGATGATTAAAAAGTTTTGGCATTTGTCAGAACTCATCTTCTTTGTGTCATTTTTAAAAAAATTCTGAGTGTGCCACTATGATTCCCTATATACAATCTACACAGCCTTGATGATCTGAGATACTAACTTTCCTCGTCATGCTTTAGTTAATACTCTCTTCCTTGGAATGGGATTGGTATAATAGTAATATATGAATCCAAATCTTTAGAGTCTCTAATGCACTTTTCCAGGCACTATACCATCTCTTTTTTTCAAATCTCATAACAACTTAATAAGGAATATATTACTGTCATCATCATGATTGATTTTACGGATGAGGAAACTGAGGCTAAGGGGTTAAGAAAATTGCTTATGTTTGTAAAGCTAATAAGGG
>NW_007875016.1:0-575 GCF_000696425.1 Galeopterus variegatus
TGTGTGAATATGTTTTGGAAGAAAGTGAATAGTTTTAGGGGTAGGAAGGGAGATTAATTAACAACAGGATTCATTTCCTTATCTGTATTTTTCTTTTGGATAAAGTGATCAATCTCCTCAGACCCCAAAATAATTCTATTAATTTAATTAGGAATTGAGGCTATTTGAGTATACCTAGTCTGAGAGATTATCACAGTGTTTTTAGACACTATATAAAAAGAAAGGATTTTTATTAGGTTGCTCGTTTCATTTGAAATATAATTTTTTGACTAGTGATGAAGTAACAAACTATGTGTGTATGGTAGTGGGGGCAATCTGTATGGTATTCCCCATAGCCAAGACCCTCCATTAGAAGGGCAGGACCGTGATTGCTAATCAGAAGTTAAAGTCAAAAATATGAAATACTGCCAACAGACTTGACTATATCTGTTCTAGCTTCTTTTAAAATATATTTACCTTATTCCTCCTGGAGGAATATAACCCTTCCTGGGTTATTATTCTACTAGTGAACAATTTTATTGTTTCATTGTTTTCCATGACTGGGCCTATTCTCTAGATTGAATTCTCATTCTTTC
>NW_007875017.1:0-575 GCF_000696425.1 Galeopterus variegatus
TAGGTCTTCAACTGATTAGATGAGGGCCACACACATTAGGGATGACAATCTTCACTCAGTGAATTGATTTAAATGTTAATCTCATCCAAAAAGCTCTCACTGAAACACCTGGAAGAATGTTTGACTAAATATCTGGATATCATGAGACCAGATAAAGTTGATGCATAAAATTAACCGTCATGTAGCAGAATGCAAAAATATATGTGTATGTATGTGGAGTATATATATGAGTAATAAAATAATGTAATATAAATGTCCTTTTGCAATTGGGCAATAGATTCTAAATATATACATTGATATGTTTTGTAATAATAATTATTACTATTATTTCATTGACACATTGTAATTGTACATATATATGGGGTACAATTTGATGTTTTGATACAGACTAGTGTATGCTTTTCTTAAAATTTGGGCAGCCTACTGTATTTATTTGAATGTTCCTTCATCTGAACATCAAGGGTAGAGAATGGAGAGTTTCTGGCAGACAAAGTTCTGCAGATTATCTGCTTCCGCTGTCCTGTAGAGAGAAATAGCAGAGGAATCCATTTCTCATCTATTGTTTCTTGAAGATA
>NW_007875018.1:0-575 GCF_000696425.1 Galeopterus variegatus
CCCAGACTTTTTAAGTTGTCACGTTTCATTTATATTTTAGCAATAGTAAAATAATACCACACGCTTGATAAGAATAGCACCAACAAAAAACTTTTAGTATCTTATTATTGACGAAGTGATATGATTCTAGGAGCCATATTCTTTTAACTCTGCTGTATGATATGCAGCAGTATTATTTCCAACTTAGAGCAATTACATTTGGGGGGAACATAAACACATTTAAAGGGTCATAGATAGAAGAAAAGTAAAGCATTTTGTTACCTATCTGATTAGCAATATAGTTATTGAAAATTTGTGCTCAATTTAAAAGTCTCATTCAAATACAAAATTTTAAATATGTGGGGAAAAGTAAACCTATGTCTTTTTGCAAAGTTCAGTTTTATAATTTAGTAGTATTAACTGAATGCAAAGTAATATGCAAATACGTTTATTCAATCATCATCATAGTAGAAAGAATATTTAACGTACCTTTGATAAGAGAGAATAAATTATTGATGAAGCTGTAGTCAACACAAACATAAATAATATTAGAGATGGGGTAAATACACTAGAAGACTTACATTATATAGAAGCCC
>NW_007875018.1:6038-6565 GCF_000696425.1 Galeopterus variegatus
TTGACCTTTCAGTCATAATACATTAATTATTGAAAGTAATTCTTTGTAACTCTTGATAAAGTATCATATTATGTAGTGATGTCTACTTAAAATTCCAGTTACTCTCTACAAATGAATTTATCACTTAGGATATAAAATTTATTTCATACCATAAATGAATATGGTTTTCCATGCTACTATTATCATGTGTAAAGTGATTAGAAAAGACAAGAGGAGAAAAAGAGGGGACAGGAGAGAAAAGGGGAAGACAGAAGAGGGGTGGGGAGGGGACAGGAAGGAAGAGGAGGAGAGATAACTTATTTAATTTACTAAAATAATTCTGAATTAAAGTTTTTCTTATATTTTAATTTTTCCAATTTTGCTTTTATTGATCAAAACATTTAAAATGTCAAAAGTGCCCTCTGATTCAAATAAATGAAAAGCCAGTGACTTGATATCATGACAAGGAATTTTGACTTAAAGGCTATGAGCCAGGGTGCTCTGTTCCAATGATAAAAAATAGATATAAAAAAACATTGACATGATGG
>NW_007875019.1:0-575 GCF_000696425.1 Galeopterus variegatus
ATGCAAAGATTGCCATCAACCCACCAGAAGCCACCACAGCCCTGAGAAGGAACCAACCCTGCTGATCTCTTAAATTTTGAATTTATAGCCTCCAGGACTGTGAGAGAATGAATGTCTATTGGTTAAGCCACCCAGTTTGTAGTACTTTATTGTGGCAGCTCTAGGGAACCCAAACCATTACATACTGATTATCCATGCACTTATTAATTGCTTAAGAAAGGGAACGATCAGTATCTTTGATGCCCCCTCTGTGCCCTACCCAGATATCTTTCTCTCCTTCCAGATGAAACCTATATACTGAATATTGTGTTAATTGTTCTCATTATTTTAAATAGTTTTACCATACACATATGTATTGCTAAACAATATGCAGCTTAGCTATGTCTGGTTTTGTTCTTTACATACTGTATGTATCCTGCCATTTGCTCTTCCTGCACACTATTATCTTTCTGAGATTTATTTATGTTGATGTCTATTTCTATGGTTAATTCATTTTTTATTGTAATCAAGTTCCACTGTATTCATACAAATATATCACAATTTATTTATAAATAAGCACTTGTGTTGTTTCCAGT
>NW_007875020.1:0-575 GCF_000696425.1 Galeopterus variegatus
TATACTTATTCTATGGATGCACAGGTTGGGGCTTATCAACAATGGCTTGCATTTCTTGAACATTGGCCACAGGCCAAGCCCTGTGCTGTGTACTTTATGGGTTTATGCTGGCGTCATGCTCACATGCCCTCTAAGGGGGGTACTGTTTTCCATCTGATTGTACAGAGGGAAAAACTGAGCTTAGCAACACAAGTGAGTAGTTAGAGAACACTGAGGACACTGCTTGGCACCTGGGAGGAGGCCTGAGTTGGGCTGCAGTTTGGCATGGAAGTGGAGGGATTGGTAAGTTTGGGACTAGGAGCAGATGGGGTTTGGGTGGAACCAAGGAAACCCAGGTCACTCCCTCTCAGCCACGGAGCAGTCCGGAGGTGTGTGGCTCTGTCCCTCCACCATGGTGGGGAGAGAATGCTGGTGCTGGGCTGTGGGATGGGGGTAGGGAGTGGGGAACAGGGAGAGGGGGGATGGGGTAGGGATGGTTGGGAAGGGGGAGGAGGAGGAGGTAGGAAGTGAGGGAGGGGACAAGGAGGGGGGATAGGGTGGGCAGAGGAAGGGGAGGGGGTAGTGAGGGAGTCGGG
>NW_007875021.1:0-575 GCF_000696425.1 Galeopterus variegatus
TTACGGCAACACCACGGCTGGGTAGTTCGAGGAGTTTTTGCAGTAAGTAATCCTTCTGCCTACTAATGTTCTGAAGCAGAGTGTTTTGTTTTTTGTGTGTGGTGTTTCTGTTTGCTTTGTTTTTGAGGATAAAAACAATACTGCTTATGTCATTTATAAACCTTTGGTGTGTGGAAATGTAAGCAATAAAAAGTGCCTAGAATCGCAAAGACTGTTAAAGAAATATGAATAAAAGTGTGCTTTACCCCATCCGATTACAGTGACCTTGTGGAGATTTGCCTCAGAAGTGGTCACCTTTCTGATAAGGTAATAAAAACTTCAGTATCAATGCAGAGGTAGGTAGGAAAAGCAGAGATCCTAGATACCTACAATTGAAAACAGTGCATTCAGGTGATGAATTCAAGCTAATAGCTCCCTCTGCTGACCACTGTATTCAATCCTGTTAATTCTCAGATGTTAATTTTTTTCTTTTTTCTAGTTGAATTTTATCTTTTAACATTAACTATATTGGATGTGTCAGCAGCTAGGACTAGAAATCACTTCTTATCCAGTCATCTTCATTGAGAAGGTGTTTG
>NW_007875022.1:0-575 GCF_000696425.1 Galeopterus variegatus
AAAGTCCAGGATCTGACTTCAGGCACGGCTGGAGCCAGGAGCTCCAGCAGTGTTATCAGGCCTCTGTTTCCTTTTGTGCATCTCTTAACTCTTTTTTTCTTCTGTGCTGTCTTCATTCTCCAACATGAGCTTTCAATGCAGTGGGTCGTCATAACTCTAGGCTAACATTCTTCTAGTTTGTAGTCTCAGTGCAATGGTTGCAACAAGTCTCAGGCCTAAGTCTTATTGTTAGGACTGGTTTGCTTGCCTTTCCTTGAAGCCAGAGGATAAGGTGGATCCCTAGAACCACAGAGACCGAGAATGGAGAAAGGAAACTCCCCAAAGGAAAATCGCATTGTTATTACCAGAAAAATGGAAGTAAATGTTGGGCAGAAAATAAACAAACAAACAAACAAAAAACAATGGAAACAGAGATGTTCACTTTGTCACTCCTACCTTCTGAGCTGCATGAGTTTGACTGTCTTATCTTTCTGTCCCCACAGTGTTCAGCATGGTGGGAGCTAAAAATTGCTTCCTGGTTGGGCAAGTCATGCTCAGAAAAGAAGGCCAGCTCTACACAAAAAAGGGAGATTGCC
>NW_007875023.1:0-575 GCF_000696425.1 Galeopterus variegatus
CTGAATTGTATAAGAAAAAACAAAATCTCCAAGTGACCTTGATTTTCTTCCTAACAGGTTTCTTTGTTTTAACATTTGCAGAACTCTGTGCGTAGATAAATTTTGTTCAGAGACTTAGCCAGTTATAACTGTTCTGGATCCCAGTTTTCTGTTTCTCAAGCTTACCAGGAGAAACTCAGAAGAAAAAATTTATTTTCTTTTTAGTCATCAGGTCTTTAATGACCAGAAGGCACAAACTTAGTTACTCAAACACAAACAGACAGACAAATTTTGTTTAACTGGTTCACAAGCCCACTAGTTGGCAGACTTGGGTACATCATCTTTTTCTTCGGGAGCAAGCCTTACTCTGGAATAATATATCCACTGTTTGACTCCTGCAAGCTTTAAAGCATTATGAGTTGTTAGTGAGATATCAAAGGCTGGTGCTGTTCTGCTTTTAGCTGGTGTTCTGGACCCTATTCTTTCCAGGCTTTTTTTCCTTTTTTTTTTTTTTGGTCTTTTTTTCGTGACCGGCAATGGATCGCAACCCTCAGTGTCGCGCCCGTACCAGACAGGGACCGGCAACGGGATCGCAA
>NW_007875024.1:0-575 GCF_000696425.1 Galeopterus variegatus
TCTACCACATCATGTGTATATCTATCCAGGGGAATCCAAATCACCACTTTGCTGGATTAACCATTAAATTTCCTAAATGGTGACATTCTGCATGATGCTGATAAACTAAGAATATTTGCCAGGCTTACTGCTGGATCAGAGCAGAACCCAGTGGCTGGTTATGTTCTCTTTTCCTTCCTAACCAACTCCAGGAAGAAAGGACTTCCTCTACTGGGCTAATTCCCAAAATGACTTCTGATGTTCCTCAGCTTGGGGGGAGTCATTCCCAGTAGGCCCCTAGAGGAAATTACACTCTGTTTGACTTCTCTCCTCCCCTAGTATCATGTCTATGTGTATATGAATGAAAACTGTTTAAAATAAGCATCAAAAAGAAATTTTGATATATGGAATCAAGAAGTAAACACTAGGAATTGCAGTTTAGGAACAGAAGTAATCCTCAGAGCAATTGTCATAAGCAGACTGAGGGACTTACAGAACAATGTGGTGTGGAGGGAGATATCAAGTGGAACTGATTGAGTACTGATGTTAATTGTGTTGTACAAGCTCAGAATCACTGTCAGATTCCAGCTCTTAGC
>NW_007875025.1:0-575 GCF_000696425.1 Galeopterus variegatus
TTTTTTATTCATGTTTCTTTCAAGTTCCCAACCATCCAGCCAAAGCATTGGCCACAGCCCATTAATTGGTACATAATCACACGTATGGCCATATCTAAATACAAGCAAAATGAGCAACCGGGGGCAATACTCAGACTTCTGCCTTGGGTAGATTTCCCTTTACACTGTTCTTTACGAATGTTTCAGAAATGGGTTATATTACTGCAGATTTTTACCTTTGGGTAGTGCCTGCATATCATACAGAACAATCTGTAAAACAAGCTTGTGTCTTCTCTTCCTTTGTGTACTGATATAGGGAGGTCCCCATGAGGCCATTGGTGTGAGGTGGGAAAGAGAAGGCTGTGTAACCCTGTGGGAACCCTTTGTAAGGCTCAATAGCCCCACCTAGTGTTCACAGAGTGTGAAAATGCCCCGATAGCGAGATGCAGAACACACACACCTTACGGGACTGGTAGAGTGGAGCAGACTTTCCGCAGAGGTCCAAGATCCAAGTGAAAAACCCTGCGAAAATGAGCAAACACCCAAAAAGAGACACCAGAAATGCAAAAAACCAAGAAAGTACACCACCAAAAGTT
>NW_007875026.1:0-575 GCF_000696425.1 Galeopterus variegatus
TAAATTGCCTTTTCCCACATGATCATCTACAAAAAAAACCATGACTTTCTGGGGCTGGCCCAGTGGCGCACTCGGTAGAATGCGGCGCTTGGGAGTGCGGCGGCACTCCCGCTGAGGGTTCGGATCCCATATAGAGACCGGTCCGCTCACTGGTAGAGCGTGGTGCAGGCGCGACACCGAGGTTTGCGATCCTGTTGCCGGTCGCGGTACGGACGTGACACCGAGGGTTGCGATCCCATTACTGGTCACAAAAAAAGACAAAAAGAAAAAAAAAAAAAAACATGACTTTCTGGAAGTTGTTGAGGATAACTATCACAGTAAGCAACTTTAGAAAAGTTCAATGTGGACTAGAAAATCAACAAAGTAAAAAATCATCAGGAAAGATACAAAAACTATTTTTAAAATATGGGAAATACTTTTAACATTGTGATGAGATTAGGCAACATGACCAGCATCCTTTAGGTTACTGAAATCACTGGCTATCTCCAGTTGGAAAAGAAAATATCTTTCCTCTCTTTTATATGGCATTGTAAATATAAAAAAAATAGCTAAGTCCTTTCAAATATTAATAATCC
>NW_007875027.1:0-575 GCF_000696425.1 Galeopterus variegatus
TGTCTCAACCCACCCCTTCCTCTACCAGATACTTGACTCCTCCACAGGAAAGAATTCAAGAGCAGAGTCACAGTAGAGAGTGAAAACAGGTTTAATGTAATGAATAACAGATACAGGCTTCACAGGCAAAGTGTGGCGTAGCTACAGAGACTGAGCAGGGCCAGCACCAAGTTTAAAAGAAAAATAAGAAATACACAAAATTTAATACAAATTGTAGGCTGGCTCGAGAGAATGAGCAGCTGTCTGTTAGACATAAGTTTAACACAAAAGTAAAGCACACACACCTTGCTGGCAAAGTGAGGGTTGGCTGAAGGAAAGTGAACACCATCTCCAACTTCCACTGAGGTTCAACTTTTACAATTTGGCTCTCTAATGAATATTTAACTAAGGTGGCGGGTGATTCCCAGTTATGTAACATGCTCAATTGTGCAGTTCTTGCACATGCTCCATTGGTCCCTTTTAGGGTATGCTCAGCCATCAAGATTACATAAATCTGTCCCCTGTGGTCTCAATCTCCATGTCCCAGCACCAAAATAGGTGCCACAGGCCACCACAGCTCAGGACTCAGAGGCGGG
>NW_007875028.1:0-575 GCF_000696425.1 Galeopterus variegatus
GTGTGTGTGTGTGTGTGTGTGTGTGTGTGTGTGTACATACATATACATACAAACACATGTATACACATAATTAAGAAGATACATTCATATATATATATATAGTTAATACTTTTGAGCACCTACTACATATAAATAAGAAATGGGCCCTGCCATCCCAAAACTTATAGTCTAATAGAGAAATTATAATTATGGGTGCTAAGATAAAATTCCTCATAGCAAGAAGTAGATGCAAAAAGAAGAGAAACATGTATAGATGATGCTTTCTTAAATGACTTGCCAGCTTATCTGGCATATTTCAACTACTCTTTAAAACACACCAGCTGGGTCCCACGGCACTCTGAAGGCTGGTTGCTAGCAAGCTCTTCAATTACGTATGTGCTCACTTCCACTCCCACCAGCCAGGTTGGGTGCTTCCGCAGGGTGCGTAGTCTCGTTCATACTAGGTATACTTGTTATTTTGATTACATATTAAATTATTATAGTAGCTGATGAAATATGAATGCAGAAAAGATGTTTCTATGAAAAATAAGTTGAATGGTTTGGACAAAATTGATGAAGGCAAGTTGCTAAAAAAA
>NW_007875029.1:0-575 GCF_000696425.1 Galeopterus variegatus
TTCAATTTTTATTTGTATTTTCTTCTAATATGAGAGCTTTAACATTTCATTATACACTAAGCGCTGTAATACTACTTTTCTTATAATGTACTTTCCTAGTTTTTGGTACTTATTGATATATTTCTTATAATATTTACAACTTTTAAAAAACATATTACTGAATTATCTCTTTCTGTGATGAATTGAAAATAAATTATTCCATTCTGTTTCTTGTCTTCTAACTATGTTTATGGTGTTTTAAATCGAACAGAAAATTTGATTTTGAAGTAGAATTCATCATGCTTTCATGGTTACTGGGTGTGTCTTCAAACTTAAAATGGCTTTCCCATACTGAGGTTTTATAAATATTGAACATGTGGAAAATATTGTCCACATATTCATATTCACATAGTTTATTAATCAGAATTTATTTGTGTTAGATATGAGATAGATATCCAACTTCATATTTTTATGATTATTAAAATCTATATTTAATATTAGTTTGAAGACCTCTATTTAGCATATAGTAAATTCTCATATATATTTTATTTTGTAACTGGATTTTACAACTTGCTCCATTGTACCTTAGGCAGCCA
>NW_007875030.1:0-575 GCF_000696425.1 Galeopterus variegatus
GCGGGAGCACCTCCGCACTTCCCAAGCGGCACACTAGCGCAGTGCGCCACCGGGCCGGCCCCTATGCTGTTTTGATTACCACAGCTCTGTAGTATATTTTGAAGTCAGGTTGTGTAATGCCTCCAACTTTGTTCTTTTTGCTCAAGAGTGCTTTGGCTATTCAAAGTCTTCTGTGGTTCCATATGAACTTTAGGATTTATTTTTCTATTTCTGTGAAAAATAAAATTGGAATTTCAATAAGCATTGCATTGAATCTATAGATTACTTTTAGTAGTGTGAACATTTTAACAATGTTAATTTTTCAACCCATGAGCATGGTGTATCATTCCATTTATTTGTGTCTTCTTCAATTTATTTCCTCGATGTTTTATGGTTTTCCTTGTACAAATCTTTCACCTCTTTTGTTAGATTTATTCCTAAGTATGGAATTTTTTATAGCTATTGCAAATGGAAGTGTTGTTTTGATATCTTTTTTTAACATTCATTGTTAGTGTATAGAAATGCTACTGATTTTTGTATGTTGATTTTTATCCTTCAACTTTACTGAATTTGTTTATTAGTTCTAACAGTTTTTT
>NW_007875031.1:0-575 GCF_000696425.1 Galeopterus variegatus
AAAATTAATCAGTCATTTATATGAGGGTTCCATTGATTTATATAAAAATTTATGCCAATTCTTCACTGTTGTTAATAAAGAAGCTTCATATTAAAACTGAAAATCATGTATTGAGAGTTATACAACTTTCAAAGTTTACTCAGAATCTTTTAGATAGTTTTGGTAATTTGTGTATACATCTGAGTTTTGGGTCAGCTTGTCAATGTCTACAAAAATCTCTACTTGGATTTTGATTTGAACTCATCAACTTGGGAAAAATGAACATCTTTTCTATACTTTAAGTGGGTGAATTTTATAGTATATGAATTTTATTTGAAAAAAGCTGTTAAAAAATAAAAACTTTTTAAGCTAATAGTTCAATTTTTAAAAAGGCAAACAAAATTTGAAAAGCTACTTCTCCAAAGAAGATATATAAATGGCAAATTAGCACATAAAAGGATGTTCACTATCATGAAGTGTATTGTCCATTAGGGAAATGCAAATATGTCATATTTCCTTAAATTACATATTTTAGATATGCGGGTTTTTTGTTCATCAATTATTCTTTAATAACGCTGTGAAAAAAAGAAAGGATA
>NW_007875032.1:0-575 GCF_000696425.1 Galeopterus variegatus
AAAAAAAAAAAAGTATAAAAAATAAAAATTAATCGTTTTGGGTTTGCTCTTGACTCTCCTAGTCTGTTTTCCTATCCCTATGCAAATAGTCTCTGCTGCTGAGGAAAGCTTTGCACACACTGGGAGAATAAACTTCATAAATATTCCATGAGATTCCATGTCCCTAGTGATGAGATGCCCCCAAATGATGAGGCTGCAAAGTCGAAAGGGGTGTCTCTCTAGAGATGTCAAATAATTTATAGTTTGTAGTTGATCAAACTTGTGTTTGCTTCATGGTGTCTGCTTCTGCATACATTTGGAGCCTGGCAATTCTTGATTGCGGGCTTTTTAAATACAATTTTTAAATAGATCTTAAAGAGGGCAACAGGCAATGAAATAGTAGAACATGATGTGGAGGTGGACAAGCCAGGCCTGAACATGTAGTTCATCTGACACTGCCCTGTACATCTAACACTGTTTTTTGAAATAAATGGCTTTGGAGATTAGTGGGGCCACCCCCTACTCCACCCTAGTCACTCAGCCCAAACACCTATCTTGTTACTGCATGTCCCAATTCCCCACCCCTCCCACCACAT
>NW_007875033.1:0-575 GCF_000696425.1 Galeopterus variegatus
CCAGTGAGTGCAGCTCAGGAGATAGATCAACTATGAGGTAGTCAACCAAGCAATGGGAGGTCAGGAGTTCAAAGGCTGAGGGCAAACCGGGAAAACCAATGGTGTGTTGGAGACAAGAAGGCCACGTGAACCCAGCCCAGTAGGGAACAAAAGAGCACATGGTGCTGGAAGGATGGCTTAGGACTCAGACAAGGATGAAGTGTAACTACAGCTGCTTTATAGGGAGATTGGTCTGCTCCCACTGGGTGTGGTCTTTCCTCTTGAGCTACTACATCTGGAGTGCTCGCTGTACTCGAGCCAGCGTGTTCAGCAATTCAGATGCTTCAGTCCATTTCGAGGTTACCACATCGGTGCAAGTGCAATATTGTTTACTCAATTTTATGAATGAGGAAGCTAAAGTTCAGAGAAGTTACTTGCCTAAGTTACACATCTGTTAGATGGTTGAATCTGGCTCTTTCTATTATAAACCACAATCTTAAAGTTTTCTGGTTTATTGTCTACAGTTGTACAGACCCAACAGGGTGTGCCTGTTTAGCAGCTAATAGGAAATAGGCTGGTGGGATGTGTGTGGGCCT
>NW_007875034.1:0-575 GCF_000696425.1 Galeopterus variegatus
AGAGTTAACTATATAAATAAAATACAATATAAGGATAAGACAGCATTGTATATCACACTCAGAAGCTCAAGTGTTTATGGTTTGATAAAATCACATTGAAAAATGACTTTCTCTAAGGACATGACTTGTATAAGCAGTCTATTTGTTCTTATACTTAAGTATCATATAAACAAATAGAAAAAGTTAAAATATGTATTGTGATATCTCTGTCTGTACTTCCTCCATGAAAGTAAGTTCATGTATTTAGCTTAAAAAGGGTAAAACGGAATAAAGAAAAATCAATCTATCAGGGAAAATTTAATGATAGAAAAATAAGGAATCTTACACGATATTAAAGCTTCTCTTTCTCTGTTGTTACATGTTATAGGTGGTTTTCATACTTATTGAGACTAAACAAGGAAAAATACCGTTTTTGTAAATGTGGGAAACACTAACTATAATGCTTAAAATTAAAATGAAGCAGGATTTTTCTAAAGAGGTTTTAGTTGGAAATTTTTCATTGTATGGACTTAACATCAATGAAAGAAAGACATAATCAAATTAACAAGTAACAACAATGAAACATCAATTATATT
>NW_007875035.1:0-575 GCF_000696425.1 Galeopterus variegatus
AAAAAAAAAAAAGACTTTGATGGGGATTTCGTCGGGTTGTTCTAGGGCTGAAATTGTTTTGCCAGGGTTGCTTTGGTTATTTTGGTTGTCTCCATCGCTGTTCAGGGCGGACACCTCTTCCTCAGTCATTCGATGCAGGTAAGCCTGGGGCAGAGGGCAGGGACATCCTAACAGAGATGCTGAGGCCCTTAGAGAGGAGACGCAGGATGGCTTCTGGCCGGGGTTGGGTGCGGGCGGAGGTCAGAGGTTGGAGGAATTTGGAGCCACCTGGTGGAAGTGTGGAAGCACAATGCCCCCCAGAAAATGGCCTGAGATGACTGAATTCTTGTGGGAAGAAATGTTGAATTCACTGAAAAATTTTCTATTTGTTCCTTCTTCCAATTTCTTTACTGAGTTATTATTCATTATGCTTGATCCCAAGCTCAACATTCAATTTTCAACTTCACACTAGAAAGAATGTGGAAGTGTACCTATTTCTACTACAGTGATTCTCAACCAGGGCCAGTTTTGCCCCTTCTCCTCAAAAGACAATGGCAATGTCTGGAGATGCTTGGGGAGGGGTGGGAGTGGGACTT
>NW_007875036.1:0-575 GCF_000696425.1 Galeopterus variegatus
AGCAGCCGATAGGACCAGGCAGACAACCGGTGGGCAATCCATTGGTGACCAAACTCACCACATATGTCCCCTATACCCAGGTTGAATTAGTTGACTTGCGGAGACAGTTCCAGCAGAAACGGGGAGCCCCTGGCTGCTGCGGTTATGGGACTTAGGGGTGGATAGTGCGATATGCTCTGGTGAGGAGATGGAAAGATTGGCCTCTATTACCATGCACCCGTCCCTGCGGCAGCAGCTACAGAATAGCCACAGGTATGCACAAGGGCCAGGTAATCACTCCTTAACTGATTGGGTGAATGCAGCTGCCCGAACCACGTGGGCAAATGCTAGAGAGCTGCCCCAAATTGTAAGTAAATGGCAAACACATGCCGAGTTGGTTCAAATAATTAAGGAGCTGAGGAGGCAGCAGTCCATGTTTAATGTGAACACCGTGGCCCAGATGACGAATGTTTTACAGGCAGCATGAGAGACAGTGCTGCAAAATGTCCTGTCAACATCCTTTGGGTCACCGATAGCCATACTGGCCCCATACATTGGTTGTCCTATACATAAAGTAACGACCATGATAGCCAGTC
>NW_007875037.1:0-575 GCF_000696425.1 Galeopterus variegatus
AAATGACAGAAATGACATCTTTGCAATCTGTCAAAATTAGAAATTGTTCTCTTAATCTTCCAGCTTTTCAAAAGACCTCTGTCCTGATGTTTCCTTGTCACTTTTGTGGGCTAAGTTTCCTTTCCTGGACAGCTCGTTAAATGTAGTCTGCACCAGAGCTATTTTGGAATGTCCTTTGTTGATCTACTCATGTTGGAAAATAGGTACTTTTTGTCTGATGGGTTTGCCATAAAAGTTATAATGTTTTAATTATTTTAAGATTGAATTCAACAAAGACTTATTGTGCACTACCTATATACTAGAAAATGGATTTGGTGCTGGAGATTTAGAAACAAATAGGACACAGTTCTTGCTCTCAAGATTTATTATTGATGCGACAGACAGTTAAAAAAATAAATGCTGGTCCTGTTTGAGAAACGATTTCTAGAAGACATGGGTTTGTGGGTTTGAGAGGTGAACAGGAGCGGGCTAGGTGTTTTGTAACACCATGTACAAAAGCAAAACTTCTAACGTATCAAAAGTAAACCAGATTTTTTTTTTACTTGGGATAAGGAAGTTTTTTCTTAGCCTGACAT
>NW_007875038.1:0-575 GCF_000696425.1 Galeopterus variegatus
TTTTTCTTAGTCTACCTAGACAAAGGTTTGCCAATTTTGTGGATCTCATCAAAGTACCAACGTTTAGTTTCAGTGATTTTCCCTACATTTTTTTCTATTTTATTTCTTTTTCTATGCTCTAATTTTTATTATTTACATTCTTTGCTAGGTCTGGGCTTAGTTAGCTCTTCATTTTCTAGTTTCCTGAGGTGCAAGGGGGTTGCTGATTTGAAATCTTTCTGTTTACTAATATATGCATTTATATTAAATAAATTTCTCTTTTAGCAAAAAATAAAATATAAGAAGTAAATAAATAAAAACAGGTAAGCTATGGAGACAGTAAAAAGATCAGAGGTTATGGAGGAGGAATGGATGAATAGGCAGAGAGGATTTCAAGGCAATTAAATTATGTGACAGTATCATGGTAGACATACATCATTAAACATCTGTCCAAACCCAAAGAATACACAAATAACTGTGCACTCTAATGTAAACTGTGGTCTTTGGATGATAATGATGTGTAAATCCATTTCACTAACTGTAACAAATGTACCACTTTGCTGGGCAATGTTGATAATGGGACAGGCTACACATGT
>NW_007875039.1:0-575 GCF_000696425.1 Galeopterus variegatus
TGGCCCTATTGCTGTGGCATTCTGGCACTTCCCTGCACCAGGTCCTTGACCTTACCTTTTTATCTTGCCATCTCTCTACCTCCCACGGGTGTGTGTGTATGTATATGCATGTACGTGTGCATGTGTACAGAGGGGTGGAGAGCAACACTTAACTCTTTCTCTGCACATTTCCACTCTTACCAAGAGGAAAAAATACAGAATACTCATAAACACTTCTGGCATATCATCAGTCTCTCATTTGCTCCTTTCTGTCTTGCTGAGGGTGAGGGGATGTTGTCCAAGTGGTCGGAATGGATTCTATAGAATGGATTCCATAACTTAACACAACATGGATTATGGAATAAATTATACTGGGGAAAAAGAAATCAAATAAACCGGAGAAAAGAAGACAGAGATATATGAAGTTCTCAATCTCTCCATTATTTTAAGGAGAAGCATGCTAGCCTGGGCTTCTACTAAACCCAGAATGGGTTCTGCTTCACTGGAGGAACACTCCCTTCCCCTGTCACCCCCATGGTGACCCTTCTTTTAGCATAAGCATGAGAAAATGGCCTTGCCAGTGCAGAAGCAGATTA
>NW_007875040.1:0-575 GCF_000696425.1 Galeopterus variegatus
TGATTTCTAATTTTAATCCATTGTGGTCTGAAAAAATACATGGGATAATTCCAATTTGTTTTGAATTTGTGGAGACTTGATTTGTGACCTAACATGTCATCTATCCTGGGGAATGATCCATGTGCTGATGAGAAGAATGAATATTCTGAGGTTGTTGGATGGAATGTTCTGTAGATATCTGCCAAGTCCAATTGTCTAGAATGTTGTTTAGTTCTTCTGTTTCTCTACTGATTCTTTGCCTATATGATATGTCCAATATTGATAGTGGGGTGTTCAGGTCCCCTGCTATTATTGTATTATTGTCTATTTCATTCTTTAGGTATAATAGAGTTTGCTTTATAAATCTGGCTGCTCCGACATTGGGTGCATATATATGTATGATTGTTATGTCTTCTTGATGGATAAGTCCTTTTATCATTATGTAGTGGCCCTCATTATCTCTTTTTATGGTTTTTAGTTTAAAGTGCCTCGGGTCTTGTATTTTATCTGATAGAAGAAATGCTATTCCAGCTCATTCTTCATTACTGTTTGCTTGGTAAATCTTTTTCCATCCTTTCACTCTTAGTCTATGTGAG
>NW_007875041.1:0-575 GCF_000696425.1 Galeopterus variegatus
GGACAGACGAGAGGAGCAACACATTTCAAACTATCTTTTTCCTCCCTCCCCGACCCACCCAGTCTCCAAGTCTTTGTCCTCTGCCCTAAAAGTGTCTTGTTTTTTCCTCTTGCCATCTGGCAGGCAAGAATACTGAATGTGGTTTGAAGAAATAACATCATATTATGGAAACATTATTTTATTAAGACAGCTGACAGCATCTGTGAACACATAGACTCATTCTCTAGATAGCCATGCCATTTTTAGGGCAGAGAAGGTTTGGATGTGGTTTTTATTTATGCTATTTTTCAAATTCCATATGCTGTGGATAAAAGGCAAAGCTTTCCATTTTCCATTTTTTGGCAAGTTTATGAGGATTATGGAGTACTTTGCCAGTTTCCATTTTTTTGCAAGTTTATGAGGATTAGGGAGTACTTTCTCCATCCTGTGATTTAACATGATTTTGAAAATTGCCTGTTAACTTCCAACAGGATTTTGATACTACAAAGCCTTGACAACTTCTAAAAAGAAAAAACAAGGGCTGGCCCCGTGGCTCACTCGGGAGAGTGCGGCGCTGGGAGCACAGCGGCGCTCCC
>NW_007875042.1:0-575 GCF_000696425.1 Galeopterus variegatus
AGGACGTACACACTTGCTATCCACTTAACATCTGTTTTTAACAGGCACCACTCAACAAATACTTATTATGAGCCCCATCCCAAGTACTTTATTATGTATTCCCACTTTATAACTGATTTTTTTTTCTTGTCCTTTTTGAGACTGGCCGCACCACGCTCAGCCAGTGAGCGCTGTGAGGGCACCGGTCATCCTTACATAGGATCCTAACCTGCGGCAGGAGCGCCACTGCGCTCCCAGCGCTGCACCCTCCTGAGTGCGCCACGGGTTCGGCCCTATAACTAATTTTTTGATATTTTGAATTTCCATCTGTATTTTTGTAGAAACACACCCACAATATGTATCCTGTTCCCAGTCTGAAGTTCCCTGATCCGTCCTTCCACTCTTCACACCCTCTATTCTTAGCTGCAGCCATGCACACTATTAATCAATCTCTAACATGCCATGCAGTTTCACGTTTTATCTCATGCTGGTCCTTCTTGCCAAGACATACTTTTCTTATACTACATTCATCTTCTCAGTGAAATTTCATTTCCTCTTTACACTCTTCAAGATCACCTCAAGCTATAAATTCTTGC
>NW_007875043.1:0-575 GCF_000696425.1 Galeopterus variegatus
TATGTTTACTCTTAGGCTTTACTTTTCCTTGATCTTGAGAGAAAACCCTCTGTGCTGTTCAGTCTTTCTCAGATGCCTTTGTACTGAGACAACACCGAAGGGCTTTGTAAACTGAAAAGCCGCACCAATGTAGGGATCCACGTTATCCCCAACAACCTGCCATCTCTCCTACTGCCCCGCATTCTACCTCAGCCCTTTCTCTTTCTCATCTCCCTGTTTCTAAAATGCTGGCTCCAACATGTCAGCTGGTTTCCCGTGCTTCTTATTTGTGAAATGGGACCCCAATACGTAGATAGGAATTTTGAGGGGCCTTTGGAAACACCAAATGTGGACTTCAGACCTGGCCCTGCGCTCCATTGACTGGGAGCTAGGTGAAGTTACTGAACCTCTCTGAAGCTCATTTTTCCTATCTGTAAACTGGGACACAAATCCTTACAATGCCGGGTCATCGAGTTAGAGATAATGGATGCATAGTGTCTAACACCTGGCGCTTGATAGGTGTTTAGTATCATCACTATTTTCATCACCAGCTGATCTGTAGTATAAGCTTTTTTGGCAAAAATTAAGTGAGGCAT
>NW_007875044.1:0-575 GCF_000696425.1 Galeopterus variegatus
ATTTTTATTAATCTCCCTTTAAAAATAGTTTTAGATTTACAGGAAAATTGTTAGTATAGGACGTATAATTTCTGTAAGCCTGCACCGATTTCTCCTATTCCTCATGTCTCCCATCTAACATACATTACATTTAGTCACCATTTCTCCTTTGGCTCCTCTTGGCTGTGACAGTTTCTCAGACTTTCATTGTTTTTGAAGAACATGACAATTATGAGGAGTTCTGTTTGAGTATTTGACAAATTTCCTTTGATGGAAACTTGACTGATGATTATTTCATGATTTATAACTAGGATTATAAACTTTTGGAAGGGTATACTACAGAAGTTACACGTCATTTTTAATCACATCAGATCAAGGTACACACTGTCAATTTGACGTCTCTCTCTTCATGGTGATCTTTATCATGTGACCGAGATACTGTTTGTCAGGTCTCTACACTGTGAAATTACTCTTTTTCTCTCCTTTCCATACTGTACTCTTAGTAAGGAAGTTACTATGTGTTGTCCATATTTCATGAGTGATGAGTTATTCTCCACTATCTTGAGTGTGAAATATTTATAAAAATTATTGGATTT
>NW_007875045.1:0-575 GCF_000696425.1 Galeopterus variegatus
CAAAGGATTGAAAGAAATTGTAGAAGATTCTCAGTTCTCTACATAGGCAGCATTGAGTCTTTAATAACTTGACATAGGAAACCTTCACTTGCATATAGAAATATCTGGTTTTAAGTCTTTGGAGCAAACCAAAGAAAGAACATAATGTCCCAAGTATAAGAAAGCAACATACTGGTGAACAGTGGCTCTGGATCACTAATTTCCTTTACCTGTGACCCAGACAAACATTAAACCTCAACAAAGAGTGAGCTTTCATTTCCAATTTCAACACATTCCTATGCAAACCTCCAAAATGATACAGTCAAACTTTATTACAGCAGTGGATCGATCCTGCTATTACAGGTATAAGCCAGAGATGATTTAACTCCACATATTTATATTGTCCCTAACCATAAATATCTTAATACCTGAGTTTGACTATTATGCTTATGAAATTTTCTATTTATTTTTCAATTTCTGTCCCAAGAAGAGATAAATGCAGAGCCTTTCTGTCTCTTGTAACACTCAGCCTGAGATGTAGATTATGATAGCACCCAATATTACTTGAGTTTTTAATATATTTTCCGTTGATTGGC
>NW_007875046.1:0-575 GCF_000696425.1 Galeopterus variegatus
CCAACGTTGTCTCTTTCATGAATCTTTTCTCAATTTGGTAGGTGAACCTACTGAGGCCTCTTGCATACTTCAGTTATGTGCATCCTGCTCTCATCTCTTTTAGGCTGTCAACTCTGTAAAGATGAGACCCTATTTTATTAAAACTTTTTTTAAAAAAAGAAAAACTTTTCTTTCTTGTTACGTACTTTACGCATATTCATTATAGACACTAGAAAATACAGCAAAACAAAAACAGGGAATACAAAACATTGTATTTTGTTGTACTACATTCTAGGTTTTTAAAATTCCTATAGGTGTATTTGCTATAAAGATATATCAAAATTGGGTCATTCTATAAGGTTTTTAAATCCTTTTATATTTCAGTATATCATTAT
Organism: Galeopterus variegatus; assembly: GCF_000696425.1. NCBI lineage: Eukaryota > Metazoa > Chordata > Mammalia > Dermoptera > Cynocephalidae > Galeopterus > Galeopterus variegatus. The sequence continues at coordinate 375 of NW_007875046.1, forward strand.
ATATTATTAACATCTTTCTGTGTAAATATGGTCATATTTTTTTAAATGGAAATATGTCATTTTTCTGATTATAAAAGTATGTTCCCATCATCAAAATGAGAAGAAATAGAGAATTGCATACAGAATCAAATAAAAATTATGTTTTAATTATACCACATAGACCACTGTTCACATTCTATAGCCTTTTATATTTTTCTCTAT
>NW_007875047.1:0-575 GCF_000696425.1 Galeopterus variegatus
ATTTTTGGACACATACAAGTTACAACACTGAACCTAGAAGAAATAGAAAACCTAAACAAACTGATAAAAAAGCAAAAAGATTGAAGCAGTAATATGCAGTCTCCCAATAAAGAAAAGCCCAGGACCAGATAGCTTTAGTGCTGAATTCTACCAAACATCTAAAGAGGAATTAATACCAATTCTCTTCAAACTATTCCAAAACATTGAAACAGAGGCCATTTGCCCAAACTCATTCTATGAGGCCAGCATCACCTTGATACCAAAAACCAGACAGACACAACAAAAAAGAAATCTGCAGATCAGTATCTCTAATGAACATAGACACAAAAATCCTCAACAAAATATTAGCAAACGGAATACAGCAACACATCAAAAAAAAATTTTTTTACTCCATTATCAGGTGGGATTCATCCCAGGGATGCAACATACACAAGCCAATAAATGTGATACACCATATCAATAAAATTAAGGACAAACGCCATGTGATTATCTCAATAGACACAGAAAAAGCATATGGCAAAATTCAACCTCCCTTCATGATAAAGAGTCTCAGCAAATTACGTACAGAAAGAAAG
>NW_007875048.1:0-575 GCF_000696425.1 Galeopterus variegatus
TGGAGCCAATGAATTGAGGATGTTTTGTGTCCAGCATGTGGCAGACACTCAGGAAATGAGGCATTCTTTTGTAACCCAGATTTCTAGGGTCTTCAAACTTCGGGGCGTCGTCTTCCCCTTCAGCAGATTCAGTCCAAAACCCCCATCCTTGTATATCAGCAGCTGCCCCTGTAAGGACAGTGTCCATTCATTTGCTCAGTTATTCAGCACATATTAATAGAGCACCTGCTTGAGCCAGGGCTGGTTCGAGGTGAAACAAGCAGATGCAAATCCCTGCTCTCCAGGATGCGGAGGATCTGGAAAGCTTAGACATTGCAAGGGAATGGGAAAGGGGACAACCACTTTGGAAAACACTTTGGCAGTTTCTTAAAAAGTGAAACATACAGGGTGATAAAAATGTCCTGGAGGTAGATGGAAGTGAACGGACTAAAGCCTCCGCGTTGTTCACTGGAGATGGTGACTTCAATGTTCTGTGAATTTCACCTGCCTTCAGAAAAAGAGCCCAACATGCAGATGCGATCGTTTGCTCTGTGCCTAGAATTCTCACTCATTCTGTGCCTAGAAATGAATTTCCA
>NW_007875049.1:0-575 GCF_000696425.1 Galeopterus variegatus
GATATTACAGTTGAATGCCAAATCTTTAAAAAGTACTTATGACATACTAAATTCCTCTATAGTGCAATTATGAAGAACCTTTAAGATACTTGTATTTTGTATGTAGAAAAGTGTTAGGGTCAAATATTCAACTCAATATAAAATAACAAGAAATACTTCTGATTTCTTTGTTAGGTTGAGATTGCTTCTCCTTTTGCTAATGAATGATTTTTAGATGGAATATCACCGAGCTGAACAAATAAGTCACCTTTGAGTACATAAGGAAAAATAAACACATGCTAAGTGGATAAAACATTACTACTACACCTTTACTAGACCATTTCTACCTCTAACACTTCAGAAGCTTAGAGATTTAGAGTATTCTTACACTGACTGCAAGAAAAGATAAAGGAGAAATTCCTTCTTTTTTGAAATCACAACTATGAAGTCATGTGATTATACAAATCCTGAATTTGTGTGCAAAACGTGAAACACATTTATCTTTATTTTTTCCTGCTTAGTCTTATAAGTCAGTTAGCAGGACTTAACAGATACCTTTCCAAGAAACAGAGACTGAGATGTGTTTTTATATAATT
>NW_007875050.1:0-575 GCF_000696425.1 Galeopterus variegatus
AGGCTGGAGTGACCGCACAAATAATCCACCTGCCTACTCACAGAGACACATGACACCTCACTGCCTCTCAAACTGTGACCTACTAATCACCTTTATTAGAATCATCTGTGTCTTTATTTAAAATGCAGATTCCAAGACTCTCTAGTAGACCCTAATGAATGGGAAGCCCTGGGGCAGAGACTGGGAATCTGAATTTTTCAACAAGCTGGGGGTGGGAGGATGGTGAATGTAACTTGAGAATTCTGTAAATCGGACTTTCTATAAACAATGGAGCTTGGGGGACAAGCTTGAGCAGGAGTTTAGAGCCCACGTGGGAGGCTGCTTTCCTCCTGTCCTACTCTGCTCTTAGCTGCTTTCTTCGTGGCTGGACAGCTGGTTCTCAGTGCTCAGCTGAGATGCCCACTGCGATGATTTTTATGGGGTGGGAGGCAGTGGATTATCGGGGAGATGCTGTCCAGAATATGATAACTACCATGTGTTGTGACCTGTGAGAGGGACTGGGATTGGGATTGGAAGGAAAGAGCCTTCACGTTCAGGTGGGAACTCACCTGCTGCTTGGCACTTTCTAGATTAGA
>NW_007875051.1:0-575 GCF_000696425.1 Galeopterus variegatus
ATCACAAAACAGATACACCATCAACAAAAAACAGATTTTGCACATGAGTAGTATAGTGTTAAGTCATGAGAACGACTGCAAAGGAAAACTAAAGTATGGCAAGGGGATAGGGAGTGGACACCAAAGGCCCCTCAGAGGAGGTTTCATTGAGCAGAGTCGTGACTGAAGTGGAGGAGCAAGCTGTGCAGTCATCGGGGGACAGAGCCTTCCAGGAAGAGGGGCTGGCACATGCAAAGGCCCTCCAAGGAAACGTGCTTAGCATGCTGGAGGGTCAGGAAAGAGGTCGGGTGGCTACAGCAGAGTGAGCTGAGGGGAGTCACAAGGAATGAATACAGAGGTAGCTTGGGGTGGTCACATGGCATCTTGCAGCTAGGATGGGACTTTGGATTTGAGATTTCAAGCTAAGTGAGACAGGGAGCCCTTGGAGAGTTTTCAGCAGGGCACTAATGTGAGCTGTCTTCTGTTTTAAGCAGACTTTCTAAGTTTATATGGAGAACTGACTTAAAGGGGCAGTGTGCAATAAAGGGGACCAGCTGGGAGACCATGACAGAAATCCAGCTCCAGAATACTCCAGT
>NW_007875052.1:0-575 GCF_000696425.1 Galeopterus variegatus
AGCTTCAGGACATGGATATATATCATAAGTGTTCTTAGAACAGTGACATATTTATCTTTCTGTCTGTAAGCCTAGTGTTCCTGTCTTTCTCCTGTGACCCTCTGCCTCATTCCTTTTTCTGATAGGGTGCTGCTGCAGCTCTGCAAAGGAGCGATCATTCTGCCTTGTGCTCATGCTGTCCATTGAAGGGGAGCACGTCTGCTTGTGTGACCCACATGTCTTGATTTACTCTTTCTGTCCTTCTCACAGCAGAACGTCATGATCCCCAGCCTCCTCCACAGCGACACTGAGTAAAACCTGAGAAGGGAGTTGCAGAACATCAGTTAGAGTGTTGGCATAATAATGATGAACTTTTCCAGTCTCATCTTCCAAGATTCATTCCTTTATATTAGTGAAGTGAGAAGGAGGCAGTAATCAACTGTGGTGTGAAGTGACAGTAAAGGGTTTGTTTTATGCAAGAAAACGAATACAAATGTTATCAAGCACTTAGACTTTCATTGAACAGCAGTATGAGTTCTGGTCTTTTTCCCCTTAAGATATAGTGCTCCTAAGCTCTCTGTTAAATATATCTTTAC
>NW_007875053.1:0-575 GCF_000696425.1 Galeopterus variegatus
TTGGGGGTTCCCAAGACCACCCTGAGGTTGGATAATTTGCTAGAAGGACTCACAGAACTCACAAAGCTGTTGTACCCATGATTATGGGTTGTTACATGGAAAGGCTGCAGATGAACATCAGCCAAGGGAAGAGTCTAGGAAAACTACCACATGCAGAGCTCCCGTTGTCCTCTTTCTGTGGAGTCATGGACTGTACTACTCTCCTGGCAATCGTGTGTGACAGCAGTCATGGAGAGTTGTCTGCTGTGGAAGCTTAGCTCAGCCCAGCCTTCAATGTCCAGAGTTTTTGTTGGGGCTTGATCCCACACTGCCTGTATGGTTGACCTGTAGTCTCCAGCCCCCTGGAGGCAGCACTGATACAGCATGGTCCTGAGTCTGCATCATAAATCACATTTAGACTGTCCATGGTCAAAGCCCCCAGACAAAGACACTCTTATCAGGCAGAACATTTCAAGGGCCTGGATCACCTCTCAGCAGCTGAGGGCAAGGCCAACTGTCTCGCTGGGTAAGGTTAAGTCTGCACAGCAAGATGGCTTGAGTGTAGCTCATGGTCATCAACATCTCCAGTGCAGAAC
>NW_007875054.1:0-575 GCF_000696425.1 Galeopterus variegatus
AGTAGTAGGTGGGGTCTTCAAGAAAGCCCTTTAGAAGGGAAAGACTTGGTCAGCTTGGCCCTTGGCTTTTGCCTTCTCTCTTTTCCTCCTTTCTTCCTGGAACTTACATGTGATGGTGAGAGCCAGAGTAGTAATCTTGTAATCATGAGGAAAAAGCCAGGGGATATCTGAGAAACTTTGGCCCTCATACCTTTGAGCCAGAGAATCAATACTAGCAACTGCCAACCTCCAGACTCTGTGTTATTTTGTTTAAGCTTCAGTCATTTGAATTTTCTATTAAGTGCAGCAGAACACAATTCAAGAGATATACCCAACCCATCATTAAAATACTGCATAAAGTAACATTTATGAATTTCCACAAGCTATGTGTCTGTGATGTTAAATGTGTAGAGAATTAAATGTAGATCATTTAATTCTCTAAAGAATATTTACTTTTTCCAAGAAGAAAAATATCCTCTGCATTTATTTATGAGGAAAGAAATGTAAAACAACATTAACACTGTAAAGAAAAACAATGGAGCCTTTCTCAAAGAAATAAAAATATTTCTGTTTATCTTGTACTATTAATAAAAAGC
>NW_007875055.1:0-575 GCF_000696425.1 Galeopterus variegatus
TGAGTAATGTACAGAGCCTTTAATGGAAGAAAGAGAAAAAGTCCCCAAACTAGTATAAATGAGGAACTATGTAATTCATATATATTTATCCATAAAGAAATTTATAAAATAAGTACAAAATACCAAAATGAAAAAACATTAAAATCAATGTCAATTTGATGAAAAATGTTGCTTTGCTGAAATTAAATCATTGCATATGATGTAAATGTAGCTCATGTCTTTTGTGACCCTGTGCCATGTGATGAGTCACTCTGTCTCTACCTTTAGGACCAACTACTACCAGTCACAGCTATGAGCACATCATGGTATCATTTCATGTGGTTTAGCATAGTTATATTCACAGTTAACATGAAGCATCTGCCATTGTTCTCTTCTCATTAGCCTAAAGAAACGAAAGTTAAGTAGTAAGATGTTGTGATGGTTAACTATAATAACAATGGGTCAATTAGTTTCTCTTCCATCAAAATATTTACTTTCAAAAAGCATTTGATAAAATTCAACACTCATTCATGACAAAGACCTCTATAAGTTAGGTATAGATGGAAAGTATCTCAACATAATTAAAGCCATATATG
>NW_007875056.1:0-575 GCF_000696425.1 Galeopterus variegatus
TCCTGAGGGCTTTGGTACCACAACATATTTTGAGTGAACAGTTCCTAAGTCTTCCTAGCTAACCCTCTAGAAATCAGTCGTAGCACATTTACTAAATAATGGTAAGAAAGAATGTAGCCAAATACGCGTAGAGATGTGACTGTCAGTAGATTTAGAGCTTAGGCTGTGAGGCAAACATTTCAGCTATTAAATAACTGCAGAGATAAAAATGTCATTAGTTAGAAAGCTAATCTCTATAAGCAGTAGCTTTACAATTTTATGAGCATCGAGCTTTTTTTTTTTTTTTTGCTATAAGATTTCTTATTACTGTTAAATGCAAAAGATCAATGATTAATAGGATTCTCCTTTATGACGGATCCCTAGTCACTTGTTTCAAAGAGGGTTAATGCAATTATACATCCTTCTTGTAAATGCCATTCATTTAATGCCAGTTAAGTTACCTTTAAAGTGGGAAAAGGTCAGGGTTGTTAAAAGTGGTCAAAATATGAGTATTTGATGGGGGAATACTGACGAGTTTTTAAATATCTTCATTCATTTTCCTATTTTCCAGGAAAGAAGCCAGAGCTTTGGGGGAT
>NW_007875057.1:0-575 GCF_000696425.1 Galeopterus variegatus
TTCTTTTAGTGAGTCAGATTTGAAAACCATCCCTGTAGACCTATTATCCCAGACCCAGAGCGCTTGTTTTACAGACAAGGAAACTGAGGCTTTAAGAATGAATTGGCTGACTGGCACTGGGGATAACAAGACTGAAGAATTTGGAAACCGCTGGATTAATGTAAGAAGAACATGCCCAATACATTCTCTCAGCCCCTTGACTATACCTACTGTTCTAAGGCCCATGGGCCTTGTTTCTGGGGTGTTGCATTAGGAGGGCAGTGATGAAAAGCCCTTATATGCGGACTTCTGGAACAAATTCAACCCAAACATCATTTCTCAGTTCTAGACTAACACGTGAGTGATGTCAACCATCCTGATGCTTCCACAGCTGACGGAATGAGGGCCCCGGAACCCAGCCCCACCCCCCCTTCATTAGACCACTTCATCCTTCAATGCCTCAGCTTTTCCATCTATAAAATAAGGATAACTCTATCCATGCTACCTCCCTTACAAAGTTGCTGTGAAAATCCAGTGAGACAATGTATGTGAAGGGCTTTGTGAAGGAAAGTACCAAGCTTTATATAATTTTAAGA
>NW_007875058.1:0-575 GCF_000696425.1 Galeopterus variegatus
TCTGCAGCCTCAGCCCACCAGTCTACAGGAAAACAGGTCTTGCTGGCGTAAGCAGTGACTGGTAAGCGCCCAGGACACCTCCATGCCCACAAAGTCACAAATTTTCCTGACATCTTGTTTTAAAATATAGGTTTTATTATTATTCAGGTAAGGTGAGGCCAAAAGATCAACAGGTGACTGCCACTGAAAGGAGAGATTATTATACTCATACACACCGTGACAGGAGGGGCCATGTGGGGAAACACTGGGGTAGGTTAGGAGGCAGAGGGCGAAGGGGAAATTGTAGGCAGGAACCTCTACTGTAGTTCCCACAGGAAGGAGTGGACAAAGCAGGGTGAGCAGGCTTAGCGTTTGCCAGTGTGACTAATTTCTGTGGGCTCTGGGGCCTAGAGGCTGTCCCTAGTTGTCTGGAACCTGGCCCTGGGAGGATTAGGGAAGAGGATTAGTGGTTCAGAGTGTGACAGTCTCATAAAGAAGGTGTCTGGTTGTGTGGACTCTGGATTGGTTGGTTTTGCATTTGAAAGGCATTCTCTTGGCGAGTTATTGATTATCTCTAGGAATTGGCTAACTCTGAG
>NW_007875059.1:0-575 GCF_000696425.1 Galeopterus variegatus
AGTCTTCACACTACCTTAGAGCATCTTCTAACAGGTAAGTGACAGATTATTTTTATTTTTTTGAGCTCAGAGAGTCATCATTACAGATTAATCCAATATAATTTTTATATTTTTTACATATGGTGTGACTAGGCTGTTCTCACATCCTCTGAGAAAGGAACAGAAGAAAATGAATAAGAGGTTTTAAAGGTTTACTGTTAATATAGAAAATAAATGGAATGAAATTTAATTTTTGGTATAAAACAGTCTTTTGAAGCCGACAAATATTTTACGAACACCAGGTATGTGAGAAGCCATCATTATGGCATAGGGAGATAAGAATGCATTCCATGTCTTAAGTTAATTACTGTTTCTTGACATGAAAGAGTGAATAAGAGTTCATAATTTTTTTTAATGTTATGTAGCTGGGCAAGATAAGTCCTCACCAAAACCTATGGGTATCAGAAACTCTGAAGAGGTTATGCCTGATAAACAAATACAGAAAAGGTTAATATGGCATAGTAACCTTGACAAAGCTTGTGGAGAATGCCAATTTTTCCATCTCCAAGTCACAGATTTCAATAAAATATTGTATG
>NW_007875060.1:0-575 GCF_000696425.1 Galeopterus variegatus
GACACGGAAAAAGACAAAAGACAAAAAAAAAAAAAAAAAAGAAAATATACAGATGGCAAGTAAGCATATGAAAAGTATTCAAAATCGTATGTCCTTAGGGAACTACAAATTAAAACAAGGAGATACCACTACATACCTACTAGCATAGCCAAAATCCAAAACACTGTCAACAGTAAAGCTTGGTATGGATGTGAGCAACAGAAACTCTCATTCATTGCTGGTAAAAATGCAAAATGATGAAGCCACTTTAAAAGACATTTTGGCAGTTTCAAAATCCCTTCATAATAAATACTGTCAGCAAGTTAGGTATAGAAAGGAAAGTATCTTAACAGAATAAAAGCCATATATTACAGACCCACCACCAATATCATCCTAAATGTGGAAAAGTTGAAAACTTTTTCCTTAAGAAGGCAAGGAAGCCCATTCTCACAACTCCTATTTAACGTAGTATTGGAAGTACTAGCCTGAGCAATCAGCAAGGGAAAGAAATAAAAGTCATCCAGATTGGGAATATAAAGTCAAATTGTCCCTGTTTGCAGATGACATGATCCTATATATAGTGAAGACTAAAGGTT
>NW_007875061.1:0-575 GCF_000696425.1 Galeopterus variegatus
CTCCCTGGCCTCTCTCCTCAGTCTCCTCAGGGGAGACTGTGCTCCACCTGAGTGTCCCCTGCCTTAATCAGGACCTAGCAGCTCCCTCAGGGAAATCGTAGGTCTCACCTTGTTTGCTTTTTGCCTCTCAGGGATGACTATCCTTAGCTGCCTGATGCTCAGAGTCTTCATAATGGTTGTTTCACTTGTTTTGACTATTTGTTGTTTTAGGCAGGAGGGTAGGACTGTCCCTGGCACTCCATCTTGGGTCTATACTTTCTATTTATTTATTTTTAATGTAAATTTTACTACTATATTTTTCTTTATTTGCCTTTGCTTGTTTTCTTTGCTCCTTATTTTCAGACTGGCTTATGCAGAGTTGTCTTGCTTGTTTCCCTTCTAGCTTATTATTTGCTTTGTGGGGAGCATCTTATTTGCTGAAGTGGAGCCCTTGAAGAGATGAGGTTATAAGCTAGGGTTGTCCTGTAGTTTCAATTCGGATTGTGGCCTCACATCATCCTCTCTCCAAACTGCTATATCCTCTGCCTGAGGCCACTTCTTCCCTCAGCTTGAATATATCCTTCCTTTTCACTGGG
>NW_007875062.1:0-575 GCF_000696425.1 Galeopterus variegatus
TGAACCCTATGCTCTTGGGTATTTACAGAAGCCTCATTATGTAGATATAATTGAAGCATGGACAACTGTGTAGAAACATGATTGGACAAAAGGGATATGATCTAACACTAATGGACTGTGTGAGGAAACTCGGCAAGACCTCTTTGTTCAGATTCTTCCTGGCCTCTCTGTGCAGCGTTCCTACCTCCAGTATTATGGGGCAGGACCCCTTCTGGAATGAGGGGTCTTATGACCTACAATCAGACAAGATAGGTCAGAGAATTTCCTGTCCTGGTGAGAAAAAGGAGTAGGTGGAAGGAGGGTAGAAAATCAGAGAGTAGCATGAGCCAGGAACTGTGGATGAAAACCAATATACAAATATTATAATATCACAGGTTTGCGGAGCATTTTCATTTACATTATTTGCACTTAGACTCAAAACTCCAGCTCTTCCCAGCAACCCATGTGGCCTCACTACCCATCTACTTGAGGACTGCTGCCATCTAGGAAGGGAGCTGAAATTGAATCATCTGGGATATCATATTCTCTTACTAGCCCACTTTTAAAAGAACCATGCATCTGTCTTACTTTGTTCA
>NW_007875063.1:0-575 GCF_000696425.1 Galeopterus variegatus
TCTCACTCATTGGTGGGAGCTAAAAAATAAGCAAATTAATTCACCCACATACACACAAAAATAAAAAACCGGGGGAGGGGGGGAAGAAGATGTAACAACTATACCTTTTTGAAGTTGTTACAACAAGCAAACGGAAAGGACATTCTTGGGGGGGAGGGGAGAGAGGGAGGAGGGAGGGAGGTGTCGGTGATTGGCCATAATAATCATATACATTGTATATTGACAAAATAAAAATTTAATGAAAAAAAATAGTATGTAGTTAAAAACACCTATGTCAAATTAGGTGTGAGAGAGATGGCTGTGAAGCTCAGAAAAAAATTATAAAATAAAGAGAAATTACCACTTTAAAAAAAAAAAAAAGCTTTTCTTGAGATAAAAAAGGGCATTTCACAATAATCAAAATTTCAATTCAACAGAAATTCCATTTCAATTTACTTAATAACATGGCTTCAAATATATATAAAACTAAAATAAACCGATAATAATAGTAGGAACTTTTAACAAACCTCTCTCAGTGACTAATAAAACAAGCAAATAATTCAGTAGGAATACAGTAAACTTGAATAATAGAATTG
>NW_007875064.1:0-575 GCF_000696425.1 Galeopterus variegatus
ACAGAAGCAATGAAAAAATCGGTAACAATTCTTAGAATCATTTTTTTCAGAACTCTAGAAATTAAAGTCTTGCAGCAATCTGGGGCACATTTATTCAAGAAAAAAACAGCTGAATCTTAGTAAGTTGGTGAGCTTGGTGGCACTTTAACTTGCTGTAGTTCCATCACCTGCCCCCCAGCTCCATGGTAGTCTTGAAAACCAATAGCCCAGAATCACAGTGAAACTAGCAGCCTTGAGGGGATAGAAACGGGTTGGAGCTTCTTCAAAGCCACATTTTTCATATAACTGTTATTTGATATGTCTGGTCATTCCCTAGAAGACCACACTTGTAAGGCTGTCTTTATTTGGCTTGAGTCAGAACCTGCTCAATGCAAAAAGCCTTTTTTTTTCTGGAGGCATCTGTCAAAAACAATTACAGCCAATTGTTTAACTTCACAACTGTCTGAGACAGTGGACAACAGTTGGGGTAAGCAATAGGCTAACCAAAAAGCTTAAAAGGCAAAACTGGGGAATGGGAAGTTTAAAAGGACTATGAAAAGCTCCAAAATATTCCTGACCATCTAGGATGCCCTGTG
>NW_007875065.1:0-575 GCF_000696425.1 Galeopterus variegatus
AGGGTGAGAGGTTTTCAGGAGTAATAGGATAAGGGACACAAAGAAAAATTATGATTTGTAATGATGAACATGCTACCAATATTGATTTCATCATCACAAAATGTACACAAATTCTGATAGTCAACTCTGTACCCCATAAACATGTATAATCAATTGCTTCTATTCAAAAAATAAATTAAAATAATTTTTAAAAAGAAGACTCCAAATAAATAACCTAACATTACACCTCCAGGAACTAGGAAAACAAGAATAAAGCAAGCCATAAATCGGTAGTAGGAGAGAAATGACAAAGATCAGAGCAGAAATAAATGAATTAGAGATTTCAAAAACAATTCCAAAGATCAATATAACAGAGTTGGTTTTTTGAAAATATTTTTTAAAATTGATAAGCCTTTAGCTAGACTGATAAAGAAAAAAGAGAGAGAGAAGACTCAAAAAAATAAAATCCGAAATAAAAAAGGAGACATTACAACCAAAGCCACAGAAATATGAAGGATCATAGATACCACTACGGAAAACTATTTACTAACAAACTGGAAAGACAAATTTCTGGAAGCATGCAACTTACCAAGGTC
>NW_007875066.1:0-575 GCF_000696425.1 Galeopterus variegatus
TAAACCTGATGGGGATCAATACACTCTCCCACACGATATGGCACCAGGAATTTGAGAACTGCAGAAGTTAGTAATGTTGGCTCGAGTGCATTTTATTTTATTTAAATTATATTACAATTAATTGTAAAATCTAAATTAAAGATGGTGATATGCTATTACAGTGATAGCCTCTCTCCTACATTCTAACAAATGAGCATTTCTTACATTTGAAATATTAGAAATATTGCTTCAACTGAACTGCATATGCTTGCTGGGATAGGTGGTCTCTGGTGTTTCCCTTGAATACCTCTTTTCCCAACACTGTATCATGCTTCTTTAATAACTATATAACAAAATATTTTAAACAATAGAATTACACTCACTGTGGTGAGATATTCACAATAATGGTGGCAGGAGGGAACTGTGGTGAGATATTCACAATAATGGTGGCAGGAGGGAACTGTGGTGAGATATTCACAATAATGGTGGCAGGAGGGAACTGAGATTAACCGACAGAGAGATCCCTGTGTCTAAATACTTGCTCATTTGTAGCCATATGATCATCGAGGGAAACAGTGGGACAACTTATCTGTGAT
>NW_007875067.1:0-575 GCF_000696425.1 Galeopterus variegatus
TACATACAGATAAAACCCCACAGCATTGTGTAGCACCTATGAAACACACAGAAACCAGGTAATGTCTGAAGTATTAGAATGCAACTCTCACGGGTTAGAGATCAATTTATTCAATCAACTGCAACAAAGACATTAGATATTAAAACTAGCCAAGTGGTACAGGTAACTCTGAGTCATTACACACATACTTAATCTTTTATTTTTTAATTGAAGGTTTTTAAAAAATTTATCAATTTACCTCAAAGCAGCATCTCATTCAGTGTTTTTAATTACCTGATTCTGTACACATATTTTTCTCTATAAAAATGCCAATGTTTTTGACAGATTTTTTTCTGTTTTAAAGATGGAATACAAAAGCTTGTGACCGAGCAGGTAGGCCTCGCTGCTGCCACACTCCATCCCCAGCCCAGCTTACTGCACACCGACCAGAGAGGTGCCCTGCTGGAGAGGCCTGTGTTCCATGGAGAACATGTGCCCCACGGTGCCAGCATGTGACTGAGCAGGTAGGCTTTATGACCACTGGTCTCCCTCTGAGCCTGGCTGAGTGTGTGCCAACCAGAGAGGCCCAAGATGCA
>NW_007875068.1:0-575 GCF_000696425.1 Galeopterus variegatus
TGTGTAGTTGGACCTAAAAGAGACATTGTATGAAATAGTCCCCTTTCCCAGCCTCTATTTTAAAAAATCTGTATTCATTCTGGGATTGTGCTGGTTATTTTGCAAAGAAAGACTGACCACTCACTGCCTTCAAGAAAGAAACAAACCCAATGGAAGCAGCTGGAAGGACTTCCTGAGACTAACACAGAGAATGAGAGGACATGGTCTTCTTGGGCCCCTCCCTCAGTAAGGGGCCCTGCCAAGTAGTGCAAGCCACTAACCTTGGACTCATAATTTTTTTTTTTTTTAGGATTCCTTTACTCATTTTATTTCCAGAGAAACAGAAACAAAAACAAAAAACACCAATCTTTTAATGAAGTTTGAAATGCTTAAGGAAAACCTACATTGGGGTGCTTTCAGGGGCAAGAAATGGTGGAATTAAATTCAAATCAGTTATTTGCCTGCAACTGCTAAGTAGGTAGAGAAAAAATTATCTCCATATCAAATGGTTTCAAGGTATAGGGATATTTGAATTTTTTTTTATTGAAATACAGTTGATTGTACATAACTGTGGGGCACAGAGTTGAATATCAATA
>NW_007875069.1:0-575 GCF_000696425.1 Galeopterus variegatus
CTGTAGGCAGCTGCCATCTGTCTGTGTGCTCACATGACCTCTTCTTTGTGTGCTTGTGGAGAGAGAGTGAGAGAACAAGCTCTCTGGTATCCCTTATAAGGACACAAATCCAACCAGATCTGGGACCCAGCCTTAGGACCTCATTTAACATTAATTACTTCCTTAGAGCCTCCATGACAAAATAGAGCCACACTGGGGCTTGGGCTTCAACATATGGATTGGGTGGGTGGGAGACACAAACATTTAGTCCAACTATGTTCCTAACTGCAAGGCAGTACCGCCATGATGTGTGAAGTACAGCTTAGTGGACAGGGAGGCCTGGGACGCTGTCATCGGAGATAATGATGATGAGGTAATCTGTGCTCAAGTGAACACTAAAGACTGTCACTGTCTCCACCTCCATCCTGTCCACCAGCCGTATTGAACACCTCGCAGTCCCTGAGACTTCTGCTTGTCGTCTCCAATCCTGTGAATATGATGCTTTGCTTGACCTGGCGCAGTGGTTCTCAACCTTGGCTACACATTAGAATCACGTGAAAAGCTTAAAAAACGCCCAAAGTAAGAAATCGTGAGCT
>NW_007875070.1:0-575 GCF_000696425.1 Galeopterus variegatus
TCTTTTTATACTATACCATAAATTTCCTTAATACATTTTTTTCCACGGACCAAAGGTAAAATAGTTCTACACAAAAATCTGCCCACTGCATAAACCAACAGCTCTGCTGCAGACTTTTCCCTTCTTATAATCTGTCCCCACTCATCCATCTAAACTCATATATTTGCTGCTGCTGCCGCATAGCACACACTATCTCCCGAGTCAGGCCCCGCTCCTGTTTATCTCACGGAGCTCCTGTCTCATTCCTGGGCTGTGCCTTTGGTTTTGCTGTTCTAGCATGGAGTGTGCTTCACTTTCCCACTGGCATTTCTAAATCCTACTCAGTTTTTGTGGTCTGGTTCAGATGTGGACCTACAAAACTTAAATGGGGCACCTATTTAAATTTTTAAAAATTTAGACATACAAAAATGTTGCAAAAACATCACAAAGCATTCCCCCATACCATATACTCAGATTCCCCAAAGTTTAACTTTTTACCACTCTTGCTTTATCGATTGTTTTATAACTATCTACACTTAGAGATAATTTTTTAAAAAACACTTGATGGTAAGATGCAGACATGATACCCCCTTACC
>NW_007875071.1:0-575 GCF_000696425.1 Galeopterus variegatus
TTCAGCCAATACCCTATCAGGCAAAACGTCTGTGCATTTGGGGTTTCTCTAGATGTTAAACCAGCATACCAAACCATCTGTTGTTCTAAAGCTCTCTTCCCCTAGTATAGGCCCTCTGCCTGTAGCAAACGTAATCCTCAACACACACTCAGACTCAGCAAATCTCCATAAGAAAGGAAAGAATAATCTCAGCTCACCTTGGAAGAGCTTCCTCCCTTTGGAATGTCTGTTTATCTAGTTCTTTTTGTTTTCGCTGCCCTCTGATACCTTTTAAAATATGATTTCTATAATTTATACATTTTTTTCCTAGTTGCTACACAAGATTAATGATTTGCTACTACCTATTAAATCTTACTGGGAATCAGAATTTGCTAACTCTTTTAATCCTCATAACATTTTTATTAGGTAGGTACCACTTTCAGACATATTATGTAACTTGCCAAAAATCATTGATAGTAAATAATGAAGCCAGGAGATGAACCTAAGCTATCTCATTCTAAAACTCAGGATGGTTTTACGATCCATTGTCTCCAATGGGTGATAATATCCTTTTCTAATAGGTAAAGAAATGCTAA
>NW_007875072.1:0-575 GCF_000696425.1 Galeopterus variegatus
ATATCTAAAATGAGTTGTACATAACAGTGCATGCTAGGGATATCAATGATTCCCTACAAAAATATGCAAATGGATTGCATCACATGAAATAATCCCAAATAAATAATCCTCTGCTATTCCTTGGAATAAATTTATAAACATCTCCTAATATTCATTCTTTGTTATGTATTTTAGACCCAAAACTTTTCTTGTTGCTTTTTCCTACTTGGTTGTTTCCATAACTGAAATTATTAATAATCTCTAAGAGTTTTTTAATACTGTCTTTAAGTTTTTCTATATATAGGATCACAATCAGGGACAGTTAGGCTTCATCTTTTCCAATCTGGATGTATTTATTTCATTCTCTTGCCTGATTGCCCTGGCTAGTATTTCCAATACTATGTTAAATAGGAGTAGTGATAATGGGCATCTTTATCTTGTTCTTGTTCTTTAGGGAAAAACCTTCAGTTTTTTCTCCATTCAGGATGAAATTGGTGGTGAGCTTGTCATAAATTGCTTTTATGGTGTTGAGATACTTTCCTTGCAGAGCTGATCATGTGGTGATGAACTCCCACAGTTTTTGTCTGTCTGGAAAA
>NW_007875073.1:0-575 GCF_000696425.1 Galeopterus variegatus
CTAAGTAAACTCATCAGACCAAGCTCATCGATCTAAGTAAACTCATTAGACTAAGCTCATCAGTCTAAGTAAACTCATCAAAGCAAGCTAATCGATCTAACTAAACTCAACAGACCAAGCCCATCGATTTATGTAAACTCATCAGACCATGATCATTGATATAAGTAAACTCATCAGACCAAGCGCATCGATCTAAGTAAACTCATCAGACCAAGCTCATCGATCTAAGTAAACTCATCAGACCAAGCACATCGATCTAAGTAAACTCATCAGACCAAGCTCATCGATGTAACTGAACACAACAGAGCAAGCTCATCGATGTACTTAACCACATCAGACCAAGCTCATCGATCTATATAATCTCAACAGAGCAAGCACATCAATCTAAGTAATCTCATCAGACCAAGCTCATCGATCGCAGTAAACTCATCAGACCAACCTAATCAATCTAAGTAAACGCATCCGACAGAGCTAATTGATCTAAGTAAACTCATCAGATCAAGCTCAACAATCCAACTAAACTCATCAGACCAAGCTCATCGATCTAAATAAACTCATCAGAGCTAGCTAATCTA
>NW_007875075.1:0-575 GCF_000696425.1 Galeopterus variegatus
GTGAGATTTAAGTAGAGAGGATAAGTAAAAAAGAGGATCAAAGTCTCAAATCAATAATATTATTAAAGAGTGCACTTTAGTTGTGCTTTTTATAAAAAATGATTCCATTTTTAATTTTTCAGAATTTAATTCAACTTACAACATGAATACCATAATTTAACAATTTAATATGCCTAGAATAAGCTGACCTGTTTTTTAAAAAGGGAGAAAAAGGAATAATTAATGTCAACAAAAATTTGAGAAATGTCAAAAAAAAATATGAAAGGAACTCTATATGGTAAAAGTGAGGTAAAAGAAGAAGAATTTTGGCTGCCCAAACTTCAAATATTGGGAAGAATAGTGAAAAAAAGAGGAAAATGAGAATTTTGTTATAGTTTGGCACCTTTTTTATCAGCGGGGGAGCTGTTAGAACTTGTACAAGGCAAAGTCTTGGTCTGAATGGCTTTTTAAAGTTGTCAGGGAGCAGAGGGCTGGCTGTGGAACCTTCTCACCAGCAGCTGACAACTCTGGACACTCAAACATTAGTAAAAACTTATTTTTATTTCAGAGCCTATTCTGATCTTTGAAAAGGGCTC
>NW_007875076.1:0-575 GCF_000696425.1 Galeopterus variegatus
TTCTACAGGATTCTAGTCTCCAAACATCACTGTTAAATACAGAATTTTATTCTAAAACCAAAAGGATACTGATCAAGAGACGATAGAATGAAGACTGATCAAAGAAGTAGTCGGAAAAGTTAGTAAAACAGTTTAAACTTTGAAAGAGACTAAAAAATAGAAGCATCCAGAATATCTGGATAAGGGAATGGGCCGCGGTAGCATGAGTGGAAGAAGGGCATCGCTAATGGCCAGAGTGGAGTGAGTGGTCTCTATCTGGCCTTTTAGACAGCCCTTCACTGCTTTAGCAAGTAAAGGCTTTCCATTGTCTGACGTGCTGCCCCCACTCTCTTAGAATGCCTAATACACCATAGCTGCTCAAAATTAATATTATGTACTCTGTAAATAAAGTCTGAGTAAAATGCAGGTGCTTGATAAATACTGAATCAAAGTCAAATTAGTCTTCATCTTCAAAATTTTTCATGACGGGACACTCAGCACTATTCACTGTCGCTTTCTGAGGGCTCTATTGTAACAAACCACTCGCAGGAAGTTTTCTTAAAAATTTATTCCTGAAGAGCTTTTTGGAGGGAAGC
>NW_007875077.1:0-575 GCF_000696425.1 Galeopterus variegatus
AGCTTCAATGTAGCTCCAGAGTGCTCCGGGCTCCCCTCTCCCAACCAGAAATCAGTTAGGGATTCTTCCAAACTGAGGCCCACAATGATGGTATCTGCCTCCTGGAAACAGGGAGTTTACCTGGGGCTGAAGCCCAGGGTGTGGTGGAGAGACGATCTGGGCGGGCTCCTCTTCCCTGCCCTCCCGATGCTGGCCGGGGCTCCCCACGCTACCAGCCCTGTCAGAGATCCGTGGGGAGAGTGGGATTGTAGGCCAGTCCACAGGCCTTGGGGGGCCCTGCATCGAGGTATGCAAGTGGCACGTCTCAGTGAGGAGCCACGCCAAGCAAAGATGGCTGGCCTGCCTGATCTGAGCCAGCCGTTTGCGCCCCCACCCGAGAAAATGGAGGCAGCTCTGTTGCAGGCGCCTAGCCTGGTGTGGTAATTGGGGGCCAGGTGGGCAGGGACCAGGCGGGCTTCTGCCCCGCAAGTGGGGCTGGACTGGGGGTGACTCACAGAGCTTGCAGTGTTGGGCCGGTCCGGCGCCTTCCACTCCGTTTCTGTGTTGTCTCTCTAATTTGAAATTTTAAAGTTATT
>NW_007875078.1:0-575 GCF_000696425.1 Galeopterus variegatus
TTGTTCCTGTCCTTAAGGGGAAGGCCTTCAATTTTTCCCCATTCAGAGTAATACCAGCAGTAAGCTTGTCATAAATGGCTTTTATTGTGTTGAGATATTTTCCTTCTGTACCTAACTTGTTGAGAGTCTTTATCATGAAGGAATGTTGAATTTTGTCAAATGCTGTTTCAGCATCTATTGAGATAATCATATGGTCTTTGTCCTTGAGTTTTTTGATGTGATGTATCACATTTATTGACTTTCATATGTTGAACCATCCTTGCATCCCTGGGATGAATCCCACTTGATCATACTGTCTAACTTTTTAATATGTTACTGTATTCTAATTGCTAATAGTTTGTTGACAATTTTAGCATCTAGGTTCATCAAGGATATTGGCCCATAATTTTCTTTTTTTGTTGTGTCTTTATCTGGTTTTGGTATCAGAATTTCATTGGCCTCATAGAATGAGGTTGGGAGAGTAGAGTCTGTTTCAATTATTTGGAAGTTTCATGAGAATTGGTATTAACTCCTTTTTATTTATTTATTTATTTATTTTTTTTGTCTTTTGTCTTTTTCCGTGTCCGGCAACGGAT
>NW_007875079.1:0-575 GCF_000696425.1 Galeopterus variegatus
GGTGTCCCAGGGTCTTTTTAACAACCTGCTATTGTGGGAACTAATCCATTCCCATGAGAGCATTTCCCATGGTGGGCATTAATCTCTTCATGAAGCATCTGACCCCATAGCCCAAACTCCTCCCACTAGGCAACACCTCCCATCATTGCCACGTTGGAGATCAAATATCAGCATGAATTTTGGAAGGAAAATCATATCCAAGCCCTATATCCTATTGGTTCTGTTTCTCTAGAGAACATTGAATGATACAACATTCAATCTTTTTAGTTTTGTCGTGTATGACTTTAATTTACTTGCCTCATGATACAGCCAGATTGAGCTACTTGTAATTTTTTAGCACATCATTAAATTAGGCAATATTAAACACATTCAGAAATGTTCTTCCATGTGTTTATCCAGCAAATATTTGATAAACACCTATTATGACCGAAATGTTGTTTCAGGGGAAGGAGATTCAGTGTAAACAAGGAACACTAACAAGACCATGGTCTTTTGGAGATTTGCTTAAAGGCCAGGAGAAGCTCCCTCGGAATGTGAATGGAGACTGAAAAGAGGTCTGAAGGCTCAGCATAAGG
>NW_007875080.1:0-575 GCF_000696425.1 Galeopterus variegatus
TTTATCAGCTCTGAGTTTTTTGGTAGTCTTTAGGTTTTTCTATATGCAGGATAATGTTATTTGCAAACAGGAACAGTCTAACTTTGTCTTTTTCAATCTGGATGCCATTTATTTCTTTCTCTTACTTGATTGCTGTGGCTATTACTTCTAATACTATGTTAAATAGCAGTGGTGATGGTGGGCATCCTTGTCTTGTTCCTGTTTTTAGGAGAAAGCTTGTAGCTTTTCCCCATTCAGAATGATATTGAAGGTGGGTTTGTTATATATGGCTTTTATTGCATCAAGATACTTTCTTTCTACACCTAATTTGCTAAGAGTCTTTATTATGAAGGGGTGTTGAATTTTACCAAAGCTTTTTCTGCATTTTTTGAGATAATCATATGGTTTTTGTCCTTGATTTTATTGATACAGTGTACCACATTTACTGACTTGCATATGTTGAAACATTCTTGCATCCCTGGGATGAATTTCACTTGATCACGGTGTGTAATTTTTTCAATGCGTTGCTGTATTCTGATTGCTAATATTTTATTGAGGATTTCTGCATCTATGTTCATCAGAGATATTGGCCTGTA
>NW_007875081.1:0-575 GCF_000696425.1 Galeopterus variegatus
TAAGAAAACTAGGAATAGAAAAGCAGTCTGCTATAGACTGAATGTTTGTGTCCCTCCCAAAATTCATATGCTGAAACCTAATCCCCAGCGATGGTATTTGGAAGTGGGGCTTTTGGGCTGTGCCCTCATTAATGGGATTAATGCTTTTATAAAAGAGACGCCAGAGAGATCCCTCTCCCCTTTCACCATGTGCGATTACAGTGAAAAGAGAGCTGTCTATGAAACAGGAAGTGGGCCCTCGCTAGTCACGGAATATACCAGCACCTTGAGAAAAAAATTTCTGTTTATAAGCCACTCAGTCTATGGTGTTCTGTTACAGCAGCCAGGAATAGACTAAGATACACTCTAACTTAATGAAGATTCTGTACCAAAAAACCCATGATCAGGCTAGCCAGTTAGCTCAGGTGGTTAGAGCACAGATCCTGGCACCTGCCAGCCACAAAACAACAACAACAATAACAAAAAGCCCACCCCACAATCATCACTATACTTAACCAAGAAACCCTAGTGAACTTATTTGCATGTTAGTAACAGACTAAGCATATCCTTTATCACAGCTACTGTTCAACACAGTG
>NW_007875082.1:0-575 GCF_000696425.1 Galeopterus variegatus
TACTAATAATTCCTGTTTGTTAATTAGAACATTCCTTGTTTAAGAGTAAGCATATAGTATCGTATATTAAAAATTATACATTAAAGCCCTATATGTATGTTCTGGGCCCTCTATTCTTTCACATTTGTTGATTTGTTTATCTCTTTTAATTCCCAGAGTTTTAGTTTAAATTTTGATTATTTGTAAGTCATATCAAATCCCCCACATTGTTCTTCTTCAGTTTCTTGACTATTTTCATACACACACACACACACACACACACACACACACACACACACACACATATGTATTTAAAATTTAGCTTGACAAGATAGATGAAAACAACTATTAGTATTTGGACTTTCATAGATGGTAACAGGTCGGTGTTGGGAGAACTGATATCTTTGGGACAGTGATTTTTTCCATACAAAAACAGGGTATTTGCTTCAAACATTTATTCATGTTCATGTTCATTTTAATGTAGAGCTTCATAATTTTCTTCAAAAAATTTTTTTAAAATTTTTTAAAGATTTACTTATATTGGTAGCATATATTATTGATGAAAGGTATTTTTAATAAAATTGTAGAACTTTTAG
>NW_007875083.1:0-575 GCF_000696425.1 Galeopterus variegatus
GCTTTTTCTTGATTGTCACGGGTGTCTATTAGTTTGTCTGGGGACAATAAGTACTATTGTCGGACTGACTATAATAAGGAGGACAATGTAGTCTGGTTAATTTGCATACACGCTATCCTTAAACTGGCTCTTAAATAAGCCCAAAGTAGAGACAGCTAATTATGCACATGCTTTAATGTTGTGTTACAAGGATTACAATCGATTCTTTCCTCAAAGAAGAATTTTTTTTGTACTACATTATTTGCTTGTTTGCTTATCAGTTTTTCCCCGAAAAAGACAACAGAGCTTGTTAGTTTTTATTTTTTTGTTTTACTTTTCATAATGTGTGTGTGTGTGTGTTTGTGTGTATGTGTGTGTGTGTGTGTGTGTGTTTGTGTGTGTGTGTATAACATGGAAATAGAAGAAATAGTTTAATGTACTCTCGTTACCTATCACCTAGCTTACATGATCGTCAACATACACCCAATTGTTTTTTATCTTTACCCACCTACATCCTACCTCTTCCTGAACATTCTCTTATCTTTACAGCTTTATTGAAACATAATTTACACACTATAAATTTGACTCATTAGAGA
>NW_007875084.1:0-575 GCF_000696425.1 Galeopterus variegatus
CATTTTGAAACACACGAATGAAATAAAGGTATGATTTGTTCCCCCATTCTGCTGGATTGAGTCTTGCAACTGATAGAAAGTTACTTTTATCTTAACATTGGAGGTTGCCCTTAGGGATGCTGAATAATTAAGGGCCATGTTTCCTGTATTTCCTCAATAACACAGTACTGATGCCTTTTTCTATCATTAGTTAATAAAAAAAACCCACAGAATTAAGGTTGCTGCTTAGGAAAGTAGCAGCTTTTTTATTAACTGAAATTAGCAATTCTACGTGCACCTTCCCTCCCTAAATTTACAAACTCTTTGATACCCCATCAATTGAAAAACCCATCTGCTTCTTGTGACAGAGGTCATATTCATTTAACAGTTCAAGGAAATTGCTAAGTGAAAATTACACTGAAATTTATGTCTCCTCTTACTAAAAAATATTGCCAATTTACATTAATCTAAGTATAGACACTTTATGCTGAGATCTCAGTTAAAAAAAATTTATACACTCTGCCAATAGTTTAGAAAAAAAAAAATCTTCTTTTAGTCTAATTGCTTTTATTATACCTCATTTTAAATTCTTTGGC
>NW_007875085.1:0-575 GCF_000696425.1 Galeopterus variegatus
TCTATCTATCTATCTATCTATCTATCTATCTATCTATCTATCTATGTATAAAACCTATCATGTGGCTTAGAAATGGGTTGGCCCCAAAATTATTTGAATGAAACTTTATAATGGATAACTTTCTTTTTTTCTCTCTAGGTGATTCTTTGTACACCTAACATTTAAAAAAAAAATTTATTGTGGTGAAATATATATAACAAAATTTGCCATGTTAACCATTTTTAAGTGTACATTCAGTAGTACTAATTATTAATTACACGTTCAGAGTTGTACAAACATCACCATTATCTTTTTCCAGAACTATTCATCACCCCAAACAGAAACTCTGCATCTATTAAGCAATAACTCCCCATTTTCCCCTCCCGCCAGCCTCTGGTAACCTATAATCTACTTTTTGTCTCTATGAATTTACCTTTTCTAGATATTCCATATAAGTGAAATCATACAATACTTGTCCTTTTGTGTCTAGATTATTTCACTTGGCATAATGTTTTCAAGTTTCATCCATGTTGAACCTCGTATCAGAATTTGTTTATTTTATGGCTGAATAATATTCCATTGTATGTATACACCAC
>NW_007875086.1:0-575 GCF_000696425.1 Galeopterus variegatus
AATGTGAGTCATTGTCATCAGCACTCTTGTCTCCAGCGTGGGCTGCTGGATGACTCGCTCCCGCATGCAGGGCGGAGGCTGTGTTGGCATGGGTCACCCCCGGAGAGGGAAGATTCATCCCACACTTGCCCTACATGAACTGATGGACAGGCAGCCCGACTCATCAAGGTGAGCAAAATACAAACTGGAATTAGGTGGGTTTTCTGCACCCCCCCATCACACCTTCTTGTCCCTACCTGCAATTTACACTGTGGCCAAGGTTGGTTTCTTGAAACAGATCACCTTATCCCCCTCTGGAAACATCCAGGGGCTCCTGATAACAGTGACACTCCGCCTCGAGCTCAAGTCCTGTCAGAAGAGGCAGTGGTGATGCTCTCCGGCTCCGAGCACCACAGCCTTCTGGAAGCGGCTTCCCATCCGCTCATTAGCCCATCCCCCACTGTGCTTTCTTCCTGGTGGTAATTATTAAGCTTTCTTTATTCCTTCTTGTGTTTTCACTATATTGCTTGCCTGTCTCTCTAATTGGACTGTCGGCTCCCTGCGGACAAAGCAGGCTGACCAGTCTTCATGATTTC
>NW_007875087.1:0-575 GCF_000696425.1 Galeopterus variegatus
GACCTCTGACATTTTAGTACTGATCCTCTGGAAACAAGATGGGGAAAATATAAATTTTGGTATACTTTCAGACAGGAGCAGCTTTTTCAAAAGACAAGGACTTAATTTCATGAGTTAACTACTACTAACTCTTCTGGCTGATCTGGATCAGGGGTTCCCAAAATCTAGAAGGCATCAGAATCAAGGGGAGAGCTTGGTAAAACAGGTTGCTGGGCCACCCACCCAGAGTTTCTGGTTCAGTCTAGCATGGACCCTCACAAGTTTGCATTTCTCACAAGTTTGAGATGCTGCTGCTGCTGCTGCTGCTGTTAAAGGAGACCCCTGCTTCGAGAACCACTGATCTAGAGGGGCAAATTTCTCTAATTCTTCGTTACAGGACTGGGCTCCTGATAACCTCCTTGCTTATTCTGGAAGCATCTTTTCTTGCCCCCTGCGTTCTAGGTGGGTTTCTGTTTTGCCCTGCTCTCTTTCCTAGGTCCTATTTTGGTTCCGATCTCTTTTTGGTCTTTCTCTGTCTTCTACTTACATAACTTGATGAAGATTCTGAGGTTTTGGCCTCTCCGACTTATAAGCTC
>NW_007875088.1:0-575 GCF_000696425.1 Galeopterus variegatus
TTTCTACATTGAATTGCTTGAAAGTACAATAAACTAAATAATGTGGAAGAGGGCTCAGGAATATTTATTATTAATACAGTGTGTACTATATATAGGGCTTCCATATAATTGTTTCTAACTGAAGTATGTTTCAAACACTCAATATCTAAATTAGATTAAAAGATTTTTTTTTGGTTAAATTTCTTGTAAAACTGGGCCGGCCCGTGGCTCACTCGGGAGAGGGCGGTGCTGATAACACCAAGTCAAGGGTTGAGATCCCCTTACTGGTCATCTTTTTAAAAATAAATAAATAAATAAATAAATAAATAAAATTCTTGTAAATAAACAAATTTGAAGCTGTTTGTAATTTCGTTTCTTTGCTTTTTTTTTTAAAACTAAGATTTTCTCCTGGGTTGCTGCTTTCACTTTTGAGTGCAACTCACCTCAGATGTCTCCCCTGGTTTTTGTGCTGATCTTCAATGTTCTGGTCTTCCCAATTTTTTTCTAAAATGTAGGCACAGGAATTATTTCTTGTGCACTCTGGTATTTTCTGTTCCTTAGATATTTTTTCCCCATATATATCCTGCTGAGAAACT
>NW_007875089.1:0-575 GCF_000696425.1 Galeopterus variegatus
GAGAAAGCATAAATGTTTCCCAAAAGGAGTGAAACCTGCTCCACACTTTCAGATTGGCTGAAGCAGGATGACCATGTTGCTTATTTGATAAAAAATTTCATTTTATGGCAATAAGTTAATATTTGCCTCATAGTCATTTTCCAGCCTGATAATGTTGTTTGTCTAATTCAATGAAAGAAAATTTTAGAATGGGGCCACATAGAGCATTTGTTGCAACTTGTCCTAAACACTAATTTTAAATCATGTTCTAAATTCCTTAAAAACTTTAAATGACAGAACATTGGTTTTCAGATCATGGAAATTAATCTTGATACATGTCGGAAGTGTTTCTCGAAACATTTGGATTGTATTAAGAGATGTGAATACGGGCCGACCCTGTGGCGCATTCGGGAGAGTGTGGCTCTGGGAGCACAGCAGCGCTCCCGCCGCAGGTTCAGATCCTATATAGGGATGGCTGTGCACTTGTGGGAGGGTTGTGATCCCCTTACTGGTCACAAAAAAGAACTAAAAAAAAAAAAAAAGAGAGAGAGAGAGATGTGAATCCATCAGGGTTTGACTTTCAATGATTTTTTTTT
>NW_007875090.1:0-575 GCF_000696425.1 Galeopterus variegatus
TACACAGGAAACTGATATTTTACATCAGTAAGAATATTAAACTTAATTTCTGCTTTCTTTGTTTATCTTACATGTAATTTGTGGTTTTCCCATTGGAAAATCAGAGAGGCCAATTACAAGAAATTTTAACATAGATTAGTATTTGATTTTAAATCATGGTATATTTTGGACATAATTACAAGTATGCAAAATATTCCTTTAAAACATAGAGAAACCTTGGAATCTGAACTGATGAAACTTCAAAGCCTATTTGGAGTGCGGCTCTTAGATTTTTTGGATCTTTGGATTTACAGTGTCATCTCTTCTAAAATGCAAAGGACATCCTACAGCCCTTCTCATCGTTCTTGAAAAAATAACACATAGGTGCACAATGTTTTGAGGGGTGCAGAAATAATAAAATAACAAATTAAAAGAGTAAAGTTTTCAAAATATCACTTTATACTTAAAGAACAATTTTGAAAACCAAGGTAAGGTATTCACCTAATAAAAATGTTTTGTGGCCTTAGTTTAAGACATTAAAAGGTTTCAGAAAGTTATTAAGCCATGTCATCATAGATAACAATGAATTGGTTCTG
>NW_007875091.1:0-575 GCF_000696425.1 Galeopterus variegatus
ACAAAACTCTTTGGAGGCCTCAATAATTTTTAAGAGTGTAAAGGGATCCCGACACCAATAATTTTGAGAACCACTGTTTTAGGGGCACAGTCTCCCCCAGAATGTAGCCGTTGAGTTCATTCAACAAGTATTCATTGAATACCTACTGTATACCAGGCCAAACAGCAGCATCTAAATTAACATATTGTTCCAGGAACATCTCATAAACCTTGAAATGAGTGCTAGGAAAGAAATGAACAAGGTGCGAAGACAGTGAATAAATCATGGTGAAAAGCCCTTTTCTGGGAGAACTCAGTGGAGGCCACTTGTGCTGGGTGGGTGTGGGAGCGTTCCTGGGGGCAGCAGAAGGGTGTGGTTCTGAGTGTGGGAAAGGCAATGGGGTGCTGGGCGAATGGCACCATGTGACAGAGCAGAAGGCTGGGGGCAGAGGGGCAGTGAAGGGGTTTCAAGTAGGTCTCTGAATCTTTGTTTAGATAAAGAGGGGTTGCTTAAAAAGATGACTGATTGCATTTGTCACCTTCAATTCATTTGGCTTTGGAAAGAGCAGTGGCAGGAAGTTAGGGTCATGTTTCCTG
>NW_007875092.1:0-575 GCF_000696425.1 Galeopterus variegatus
TATTAGTTTGTATAATTTGATTCAAAAAACTTAATAAAAATTATTCTTGGTTTTTTTTTTTTGTTTTTGTTTTTTTTTTAAAAGATGACCGGTAAGGGGATCTTAACCCTTGATTTGGTGTTGTCAGCACCACGCTCACCCAGTGAGCTAACCGGCCATCCCTATATGGGATCTGAACCCATGGCCTTGGTGTTATCAGCACCGCACTCTGCCGAGTGAGCCACGGGCCAGCCCCATATTGTTGTTTTTTTTTTAAATATGGTTTTACCTAGACCAAACTAAGTTTACTACAGGGGGTACTTCTTCTGTGTAAAAACACAAGAAGAATTAAGTATTGTCACTTTCCATTACCACTAAAATTAGTATTCTCATTCTCATTTGCTTATTATTACTTAAGTAATGGACTTATTTTGAATGCATTGTAAGTAAACAAAACATGGTAAAATTCAAAAGCTATTAGGCAACCTCCATGTCTTCCCATGTCAAATTTTACTTTATTAAAATTTGGGGAAATGGGCCGACCCCGTGGTGCACTCGGGAGAGTGCAGCACTGGGAGTGCAGCGATGCTCCCACC
>NW_007875093.1:0-575 GCF_000696425.1 Galeopterus variegatus
TAAGTCTTTTAACAAAACACAATCTAAACCTGACTGTCCTTTTTACTAGTGAGCTTTTCTATTACACTTTAAACAAAACCTATAAGATCCTTATTTGTTCTTGTTATGTCTGCATATATGCACATGTAAAATGTATGTTATGTCTACATGTTCATGTCTATATGTGTTTGTGTGCCTGCATGGTACCAGATTGGCTTATAATTAATGCATGCTCATTAAATAAATAAGTATAATTTTCAAGTTCACGTGACTCAAATTTTCTAAAGTCTTGATAAATATTTTTTCAAAATTTGATTTAAACCTTTTACCTAAATCTGCCTCGCTGGATTCCACTTGGCTCTAAATGCCATGTGGAAACCTGGGACCCAAAATGGCTAGTGAAAGAAAACCCACGCCCAACGTCACATAGGCCCTAGTAAACATTAACTGATAAGGGTATAGATCTAATACACCAAGTTTTTGGCTGGGGAACCATAAATATGTATTTGGTAAAAATAGCTGAAACTCAAACTGAGCTTTATATAATTTGCTCTGATAAATGGATGCCTATTTACTAACCTGAATGTATAAAAATG
>NW_007875094.1:0-575 GCF_000696425.1 Galeopterus variegatus
TTGCTTAATGGATGATATTAAAATCTTGATACGTCTTTGCTAGTTATTAATATTGTGAAATAATATTTGTCTTTTAATTTAATAATGGACTGTATTGTCTCAATTCTTCCATTCTGTATTGGAGGGCCTTGCCAATGGGTAATTAAAGAAAAAGAAAAGAAAAAACATGTTATTGAGAATAACAGGTTTCATCAGTGTGACCATGTATATTATAAATGTGTAAAAACAATAGAATTAAAAAAAATTTTAATAACCATAATAACATTAAAATGATTTAATTTTTAATAGCAACACAAACAATTTAGGAATAAAATAAACAATACATTTACAAAACCCACACAAATCTAAAATAACAGAGCACTGAGATCCAATACTTGGCTCACCATATTTTCAAACATACTCTGGTATATTTGAATTGCATTATATAATGTCCAGTTTTGAAAAGCAGTGCAACATAAATAGATATAATATTTTTTCAGAGGATGATTTGGCAGTTTCCAAGGATATTTACCCTCTGATCCTACCCTAGGAACTGGTACTCTGCTACAGTCACATTTAAGTTTATAGGAAGTGAA
>NW_007875095.1:0-575 GCF_000696425.1 Galeopterus variegatus
TGTTCCAGGGAGAGCCCTGTAAACACCAGACATTAGGAATATATTGCACTGAATTGACATACAGAATTGCATATATTTAAGTGTACAGTTTGATGAGTTTTTGTCCTATGTAGACTCTCATGAAAACATCAGTAAAGAAAATAAACAAACTCATGCCTCTCTCAAATTTCATCTCTCCAGCCCTTCCCAGGCCCCTCTTCTCAAGCAACCAGTGATCTGCATCCTCTCACTGCCCATTAGTTTGCATTTCCCAGAAATTTATGTAAATAGAATTTTATAGTATAAATCTTGTATATGTTGTTTTAAAAATCTGACTCCTTTTATTCTGTGCAATCATTTTGAGACTGATTCAGGTTATAGCTTGTATCAATAAACTATTTTTATTGCTGAATTGTATTGTACTCTATGGATACCATAGTTTATAAATTCACATGTTGATAGACAAAAAGGCACAAAATTTCCGTCCATAAGTCAAACAAAGTTTCTGATAGCTTCATTTGGATGATTTCAATATTTAGTTATTATAAATAAAGTTGCTATGAACATAACTGTACAGGTCATTGTATGAAGACCTA
>NW_007875096.1:0-575 GCF_000696425.1 Galeopterus variegatus
TGATGGTTGTGTCTTCACCCTGTTCTTGTGCTCGAGTCCCTTCTGTGTCCTCCTTGTCTTTCCTCTTTCCAGCCTGAGAGAGGTATAGAATGCACCCATTTCAACAATATATGTATTTATGCACTTCTGCCTCATGATGGGAGATAAGATTTAGTCCTTTAATAAGAAAGCTTATGAAAAGAATAAAGAAACGTGTGCCGTATGTTACATAAATTCAAGTATTTGTTTTCATGCTGCTTTATTGGAAGGGGCCCACATTAATTGATGGCCCAAACTTTCTTTTTAAAAAAATTTGTCAAGTTTGAGTTTGAGTTTCAGAAACTAGCCAGAAACCCTGAATTTTTTTTAAAGCCATAAAGCTAGATAAGCCTTGATTATTTCAAAGCCCATGTAGAATATTCAGAGTACGTATGAGCTCTAGTATTTCTTGTTGTTTTCAGGTTGGGTTTTTTTTTTTTTTTCTCCCTTAAATAGGAAGCTAAAAAAGAATGGGAAAAAAAACCAAAACAAAACAAAAAAAAACCCACCTTTTATTTTACCATTTTTAGAAAATAGGATCGTAATTAATTTTGAAT
>NW_007875097.1:0-575 GCF_000696425.1 Galeopterus variegatus
GCATTGGTGGCCGTGGAGTCAGATATTTCTAGGCCTCTGCTTTTTAACATGTACTTTAGAGTCTTGCAGGTTGTCTCATCACTCTTTCCACACACACCTCCCATGTTGCCCTGCGAGGAAGGGACAAAGGGAGCACAGGGCAGAGAAGTGCAGGGACTTCCCCCTGTTATGGTACTCACCCTGACACGCAGGCGAATTACTTCACAGCGGGCTACCGCGGTTGTGGGGACCACTCCGCTGGTTGATCACCCTTCGTCGACCTTCTTTCAGGACCGAGCAGCTGGGGGCCTCACTCGCTCGCCTTTAAAATTCCTCACACGGGCCACCACTCTGTCGGGTCTGCTGCCGGCCGACCCGTACAGCCCTAGCCTCGTTCCTTCTGGTGAGCGAGTGAACAGCCCGGGATTCCTCTTTCCCACCTGTCCCCTTTGGAAAGATACCGGGGAAGAGAGCTGTGAAGAGAGGTGAGCACACCGCCAGCCGGTTAAAGGACGCTCAGATGCGGCGGGGGTTCTGCCAAGCAGTTCTGTTTATTAGCACACAAGCACTTGTTTTTTTTTTTTTTTCCTTTTTTG
>NW_007875098.1:0-575 GCF_000696425.1 Galeopterus variegatus
ACCTGGGAGACTGGGAGGTGTGGCTCTGTGGCACCCGCTCTGCAGGCACAGGACAGCTCACGCCAGAACGGAGGTGCAGTGGGAAAAGAACTAAGTGACAAGAGTACCTGGGCCCTGGTGACACCTGGAGCCCAGATCAAGCCACTCCTGAAGCTAACCTGTCACATGAACTCATCAGTTATATGAGCCAACGCATCTCAAATGAGATATAAATACAGGGAAAAAATGCTTTATGTGTAGAATTGGCATAACATAAAGCTATTTGCAAAGTGTCTGAAAAAGTCCTCTTAAACATCTCTAAAATGAGACAGAAAGTTACAACCCTTTATGGAATACAGGGTGACACATTGTCAGAATGCTGAATGGGGCTAAAAATGCCAAATATAGGCTTCCACCACTATAACATGCTTAGGAGTTTTCTATTTTAAAAAAGCAAAATACTAGAAAGAAAATGATATTGAGGTTGTGGGGCAATTTTTCTGTTTTCTTCCAGAATGTGAGAAGGTGTGAGACCGGTCTGGGCAGGGTTAAGAAGTAACCCTAAAATACTGTTTAGACCTGTCCTGCATTGGGGT
>NW_007875099.1:0-575 GCF_000696425.1 Galeopterus variegatus
GAATCAAATGAGGCAGTCTGACTCCAGATAGGGCTTGTAATCACTACAATATGATGGCACCCTTTTTCCTATTGTGTTTTTGTCTCTTGCATCATATAATTATATTTAAACAAGAGTCTCAGTTGGATGCCTTGACTTAGAGGAGATACAGATGTAAGAGTATAAGGTTGAAAGACAAATGCCACTTGAGGAAACAAAGACGATTTATATTCCTCAAATACTGCATTATGAAGACTTAGTGCCTTCCCTCGACAAAAGCGAATTTCTAAATTTGTGTTGGATTTTTGTGTGTCTGAAAGATAGATTAGCACATGTTTGAGTTCCTATTTATTCCTCTATCTTTGCCTTCAGTATAAATTTTAAAGAGGTTATGATAAGCAAATTAAATCTGTTCAATATTAACATGAACAGCAACAATAATAATAATAATAATAAAAGCACGGTAAGTAAAATGGGAAAAAGGTGGAATTTCATAGAAAAATTAGTGTATAAAAATGGCTCTCTCATAAACTTGTTATGGGATATGAAACAGATTATTTAGTATACCATAGGATCAATTTTCTCCTGGGCAAATA
>NW_007875100.1:0-575 GCF_000696425.1 Galeopterus variegatus
ATAGTCCACAGGGTCAAAGGTATGTGCCCATCTGGAGCCCTGAGAACTGGGTTGTCCACAGACATGTGCCTGTATATTACTACAGGAGGGAGCTGAGGTGAGAAGTATGAAAAACCGAGGCTTTCCTTTGTTCTCTGGTCTCAAGCCATGTAGATGCAAAGACATGCACTTCTGATTGATTTCCAATGACTACGCTATTTTACATCTCTTTGGGGGTAGAAATTAACTTGTAGAAAAATCATAGAAATGAAAACAATTATTGTTCATTGTAATGCAAATAAATTTTGCCTGGTAGGGTTTCAATTGATTTTTCCCCCGTAGGAAAGATAAATCTGAACGCTTTATTGCTTTATAGAATATTTACTCATTTTTCTTCTATTACTAACTTTAGCATTCCAGACGCACACATGCGCATGCACCACACATGTATATATACTGAGACTTTTGGGATTCTCCTTTGAACTGGTCTGAACGTCTTACTATTAATGAGCTCTTGTAAATTAATTAACATTCTTCATGAGCTGAGTTAAATAAATCTTTGATACCTGTTCATTTTTATTTGCATCAGAGATGTA
>NW_007875101.1:0-575 GCF_000696425.1 Galeopterus variegatus
TTATTTATTTATTTATTTTGGCAGCTGGCCAGTATGGGGATCTGAACCCTTGACCTTGGTGCTATAACACTGCACTCTAACCAATTGAGCTAACTGCCCAGCCATTTTGAAATTTTTTAAAAGATTTAATTGACATGTAATTATACAATCTTATGGGATACAATTTGATGATTTGATACATATATCTGTCGTATAATAATCGGTTTACAGTAGTTAATGTATCAGTCACCTCATGCATTTATCATTTCTTTGTGGCGAAAATATTCAAAAGCCTCTCTTCTACCTGTTATGTAACATACGAAACTTAACTGTTGACCATAGTCACCCTGCTGTGCAATAGAACATCAGAACTTATTTCTCCTATTTAATTGAATTTTGTACTTGTCCAACCTATCCCTGTTTTTCCTCCCTACGCCTTCTACCCTCCCCAGTCTCTGGTAACCACTGTTCTACTCTCTGCCTTAATTTTTTTTTTTTTGGATTCCAGAAATGAGTGAGGTCACAGGGTATTTGTCTTTCTGTGCCTGGCTTACTTGACAGTAATATCTTCCAAGTCCATCCATATTGCCACAAAT
>NW_007875102.1:0-575 GCF_000696425.1 Galeopterus variegatus
AACCTGTGGCCTTGGTGTTATCAGCACCGCACTCTCCCAAGTGAGCCATGGGCTGGCCCTCTCTGTGCCTTTTAATTGCTAGTTTTCTTCATCTAGCCCCAAGGAAACTCAGGTTTTGAGAGTCCTATGAAGTGGTCATCTAGTCCAGTATCTGAGGCTTCAATTCTCTCTCCATCTCTTTGCTAAATAATCATTAGTCTTTGTTTAAATATTTCTGGTGGCAGGAATTCACTTCCTCTTAAGGCAACAATAGTCATTCATTTAATTCTTTCAGTGGACATTTTTGCGGCCTACCATGTGCTAAGTGCTGTGTATTGTCTCTCCCTTCAGGAAGCTCAAAGTGGAGAGGAAATGGATGTACGAATAAGAAATTCTGGTACCATGTGATATGTGTTACCTTAGAGATATTCAAAAATGCCTTGAGAGCATGGACAAGTGATCAGCCAATTCTGTCTTGGGCAGTCAGGAAAAATCTACCCAGATGAGGCAATGCATGAGATGAGAGCTGGAGGATGGGTAGAAGCTCTTCAAACACAAAACACACCAGAGAAAGGGGACAGGAAGGGTAAACACAC
>NW_007875103.1:0-575 GCF_000696425.1 Galeopterus variegatus
GAAAGAGAATCGGATTTCGCATGAGCTACCAGATCCGACGCAGGCATGTCGGAAAGATGAAAAATGCTGCCAAGAAGGGTGATGTGGAAGGAGGACAGCAGATTCATAGATGTGGAGTAGGGGAAGTGGATGACAGAGTGGAACGAGAAGATGCCGGTGGAGACCGTACAAAGCCTAGGAAAAAACTGATGTGTCGCCATGGCAAGAAAAAGCCGGTGAGAACCAAATTTAAGTCTGCCTAGTGACTGCGGACGTCACTCAGCAATCAATGGTCTCCATGGAGACCGGGCCGAGCCCTCTAAGAACTCTGGGGTGACAGGAATGCACGCGCATGGGCACTTGTGAGTAGAGGTTCTGCTTGATTACCGTTCAGAAAGCCTGGCTTTGGAGTAGTGCTGTTGTGGCAGATAGCTTGGCTTCTACATAAGAGTATCGAGTAATATTCGCTCATATCGGCTTCAGAAGTGGTTAAGAGCCGAGGAACCGGTGAGGGGACGGGCGTCTGAAGCTGTTTTCTTCCACCATGATCGTTCCACATCACTCTTTTTGGCAGCGTGATGGATCTTTCCCAGATG
>NW_007875104.1:0-575 GCF_000696425.1 Galeopterus variegatus
TCCCTGATCGGCCTGGCAGATTGGACAGTAGTGGCAGTTTTGGGTTACGGATCTTGGTTCCAAGGGGGGCAGCGGCTTTTGTTGGGGTTCAGGCTCCCTGATCGGCCTGTCAGATTGAACAGGGGTGGCCGTTTTGGGAACGGATATTGTTTCCCCGGGGGGTGGGGGCTTTTTTGGGGGTTCAGGCTCCATGATCGGCCTCGCAGATTGGACAGGGGTGGCGGTTTTGGGGGACGGATATTGGTTTCCGAGGGGAGGGGGTTAGGAGCAGCTTTTATTGGGTTTCAGGCTCCATGGTCGCCCTGGCTGCTTGTGAGGCGGCGGTGGGTGGGCCTGTGTCTCCGATCCTCCTGGTAGGGGGCTTTTGATGAGATTCAAGCTACCTGGTCGAACTGGCTGCTTGGACGACGGCGACCGTGGGCGGGTCTGGGACTCGGGTCCCTGTGGGGGGGTGCTTTTGAAAGGTTTCATGTTCCCTGGTAGGCCTGGCTACTTGGAAGGACGCGACAGCGGAGGCGGCGATGGATTCTGCGGCTGCGGTGGGCCTGCCCGGGTCTCGGGTCCCCGTGGCGTGG
>NW_007875105.1:0-575 GCF_000696425.1 Galeopterus variegatus
CGGCGGGAGCGCCGCCGCACTCTCAAGCGGCGCACTGTATCAGTGCACCACCGGGCTGGCCCTAATGATGTTTTCTAAGTTGCCTAGGATTATTGAATTTGTTACTGTGGACTTTGATCATTTACAATGCAGTTATCAGGTAGAAGAATATTAAAAGAAAAACAATTGTGGATTATGAATATGTCCTGAAAGTACCGTTTCATCAGCAAGATGCACAAGTGAGCTGGGCAGGGCTGTTTTCTGCTGCACTGAAATATGATCTGTCACTGATTATCTTCCCTAGTGAGTATCAGATTGGCTAATCTTAAAAGGGCACGTGTAAACATCTCCTTTTTGGTTTTGGAAGCATATCGTACTTCATTATATTTTTTATTGTACTTTGTTGTGGCTATTCTGATATTCTGGGAAGAGACCAAACTTCAGGAAATATAAGTGTGTCGTGCTGTACAGGACAAATTCTGGAGGAGCTCACAAAGTTGTCTATTTTCTTGTCTCTAGAACTGAATGACATCATTTCTCAGAAAGACACAAACTACTACTCTGAACCAAAAGAGGTAAATAGGAGCTGTGATCTC
>NW_007875106.1:0-575 GCF_000696425.1 Galeopterus variegatus
TTGTTCAAGTCCAGTGTCTCATTGCTATTTTTTATATTTTTTCCTTCAGACCTGTTAATATATATTTTTTTTTTTTTTGTCTTTTTCCGTGTCCGGCAACGAATCGCAACCCTCAGTGTTGCCCCTGTACCGGACCGGGGACCGGCAATGGGATCGCAACCCTCGGCGTTGCCCCCGCGCCTCGCTCAGCCAGTGAGCAGGAACCGGTCTGTATGTGGGATCCGAACCCTCGGGCGGGAGTGCCGCCGCGCTTCCCAAACGGCGCACTTATCCAGTGCGCCACCGGGCCGGCCCAGACCTGTTAATATTTGATTTATATATTTAGGTGGGAGGAATTGTACACCGGGGGGGGGGTCTCTCTTGGCACTGAGCTGTGCTATCATCAGGGAGAGGTGACACAGGTAAAGTAAAGCTTTTTTTTTTTAACCCTCTTCAATATATCTATTCTCAGATTTTTTTCTCAAATGATGTGCTGGAACTTCTCTGCTGGGCTCCCGGAATCCCACAAAGATACTCTTGTCTGTGCTTGGTTGTCAAAATCAGTGTAGAGTGGAGAAATGACAATAGAAAACTCC
>NW_007875107.1:0-575 GCF_000696425.1 Galeopterus variegatus
TGGTATATGATATGACCTTTGACTTCAGAATAATTTAGTATAGATGGAATATCATATGATCATGAATTAAGAGCTCTAGGTTTTAGCCACAGATATGCCATTATTCATTACATAAACAGACAAAATTTTAAAATTCTACTTTTTAAATATATATGCTTCTAAAATCAGTAGATTGGCTTTGATATATCAGATCATTTCCAGGTCTAAAATTATATAATTATGCATATCTCCATGAACACTTCTAATTAGAAAATCTTCATTATATTTTTGCCAATTTAACATTCTGTGCTATTTTTTTTCAGCTTTCACATTTAAGCTTCAGTTATATTTTAACTACATATAGACATTTCACAGCATATGGCAGTCCAACAGTTGAATGTCACTATTAAGTAATATTTATTTTATTTTTGTGTGTGCATTTGTTTTTACTGGTGCATAGGACATGGTTCGGAAAATGTCACCTTGGGGGATGCCCTCCCCCTAGGCAATGTCCGTCCTAATCTTCCTGCGATGCTTCTTGGAGGTTTTTCTTTTTCTTGGAGCTGCTCTTGCCGCCAGCAGCCTCTTCATGTCCA
>NW_007875108.1:0-575 GCF_000696425.1 Galeopterus variegatus
AATTATATTAAGTGAAACAAGTCAGGCATAGAAAGAGAAATATCACATGTTCTCACTTATTGGTGGGAGCTAAAAAATAAATAAATAAATACACAAACAACTGGGGGCGGGAGGGAAGAAGACATAACAATCAAAATTCCTTGAAGTTGATACGACAAGTGAACAGAAAGGAGATGGCTGGGAGGGAGGAGGGACACAAAGGCAGGAGGGAGGTGTCGGTGATGGGCCACGATAATCAACCACAGTGTATACTGACAAAATAAAATAAAACTAAAAAAAAAAAAAAAAGAAAATTATGTTAAGTGAAATACCAGGCACAGAAACAGAAATACCACACATCCTCACTCATAAGTGGGAGCTAAAAGAAAGAAAGGGAGAGAGAGAGAGATAATCACACACGAAAAATAAATAAATAGATAAATAAAATAAAATAAAATGAAAGAGTTCTACGCTTTGTATGAAAACACCCTTATTTTAAAAATTAGAAATCTTTTTTTTGAATTCCTGATTTCAATAAGTTTAGTTCTACAGTTTCTTCTTTTCCCTTTTCTTTCAAATACAAATTGGCACATGCT
>NW_007875109.1:0-575 GCF_000696425.1 Galeopterus variegatus
GGCTTAGAGGGCAGCTCTCCTGGGTTTATGTGGCAGAGCATTTCCTCACTCAGGCCATGTGCTGCTGCTCTGGTTTCAACCTCAAACCTAAGGTTGAAAACAGGTTTGGCAAACTTTTTTGTAGGGGGCCAGATAGTAAATTATTTTAGGCTTATGGGTTATATGGTGTGGTAGGCTGCATAATGGGCACCCCAAAAATGTCTGCATGCTAATTATCGGAACCTGAACATATGCTGCATAATATGGCAAAAGAGATCTTGCATAGGTGAGCAAGTTAGGTATCTTGAGATTTTATCCTGGATTATCTGGATGGGCCTAAGGTAACCACAAGCGTCTTTATAAGAGGGACACAGAGGGGTTAGATTAAGAGAGAGAGATTATTAAGATTTTGTGCTGCTTCATTTGAAGATAGAGCATGGGGCCACAAGCCAAGGAATGCAGGCGAGCTTTTGATGCTAGAAAAGGGAGGAGAGCAAAATTTCTCCTAGAGCCTCTACAAGGAATTTAATTTGATTTAAACATTTGAATGTCCTTAGGCAGAGTTTGTACTCTTCTCTTTACCCTAGTCCTTATCA
>NW_007875110.1:0-575 GCF_000696425.1 Galeopterus variegatus
TATGTCCTATTCTGAGCTCCCTGCTTGGCCCAGCTGCTTGATGGGCTCAGCCACCTGGATTCTTGCTGGTCTTTTCATTTTTTATCAGAATGTCTTGCAGCCCTGAACACGTGGTGAGTCTTTGACCTCTTCCTAGCATGTAGAAAATTGTGGTAATGACTATCTTTTCAGGGAATAGACAGTGCTGTCATTTTTGTTCACCTTTGAATCTGATCTGTCATTAACATCACATATGCATTAAAGGGGGGTAAATTGCCTGTTATAACAAAGTCTGCTCCAGCTGGCATTACAGAGCCAAGTGTTAGACCAAGTCTTTAAAAAATTTTAAGGAGTTGCCCTTCAAATCAGAGCCTGATTCTCAGCTTGTAAGAAATTCTGAATTTCGTTTTCTCTGTCTTTCTTGCTTTTCCTTAATGGATTCTTAAAGCATGCAATCAACTTGAAAGGGCCAAGTGCTCAAATTCAAGATACAAATGACAGCTTTTGCTCTCTCATTTTCTCTGTACTTGTGCAATTCTCTACACCAGTCTCTTATTTGTTTTGGTGTCTCTATTCAACCAGAAAAACTCCTCCCA
>NW_007875111.1:0-575 GCF_000696425.1 Galeopterus variegatus
AGCCTTAAATAATAAACAAATACTTTTTTTAAAGTGTGAAAATATAACTATTCACAAACGTTAAATGCCAGCCCCCTGGCATATGTGTTATTTTGTGGCTAATTTTCTAATGAATAAAAAGAGCATTTGCAATTTAATACACGTCTTATAACTGCTTACACTCTCAAAAGGTTTTAGTTACCTACAACAAGTTTGCTTAAGCTGGGCCATCATATAATAGGTTTGTATATCTCTTGCAAAAACTTATAATGCTACCATCATAACACATTGTGTCTAAAACAATGCCTAATAAAGTCCCCAAAGACTGATGAATATCTCACTTTGTTAGGAGACAAGTTCTCAAATACTCACTGAGGGAAAAGATATCTATTTAAGATTTTCTAAGCTGTGTCTAAGCAGCAGACCAAGAAATAAATATGCCATGTAGACTTTCTGTGCCCTTCCTTGGGCAATATAAAATGACTTCAGAAGGGCCCTAGTGGCCTGAACTCCAGCAGTCTCACTACAGTGACTGGAGTTATGTTTTGTAAGAGATTAATACATGGTGGGCCCTAATATACTTCAGCATCCTTGAA
>NW_007875112.1:0-575 GCF_000696425.1 Galeopterus variegatus
TTTTTTTTTGAAAAAAACTATTGAGTATCTCATAATTTCCCACTAATTTGAAATTTCATCTCTGTTACCTGTACTGGTAGGAGTTCAGGAAACACAATTTCAGCAAACAATATTGCATTATTTTGTAAACCTGATAAAGTACATACTCTAGAATTCACAAATATTATTCTAATGTGTATTATCTATAAAAAATCTTTTATGAGGGCAATATTAAAAACAAGAAAGTTCATAGCAGCATTGTTAATAATAACGAAAGATGCAAAGACCCAAATGTCAAAGGAGAGAAGCAAATGTGATTTAATTTTTTTTCATATTTAAAAATGAGGAAAATAAGTCACAAGATCAACATGAATAGAGACATCATTTTATTTCTAAAACTTATAACAATTACATTAACATATTTTTAAGTGACAAAAGTACAATATAAAAGCACTTTTATTAAGTCTAGAAATAATCACAAAATAATTTATTGGTTATATTATTTAGGGTATATATACATATATAAAAATAATAAATAATGTAGGGTGTATTATATGTATGCCTTAAATAAATATATATACTGGCATAATAACAGA
>NW_007875113.1:0-575 GCF_000696425.1 Galeopterus variegatus
ACTTATTAACAATGTGGACAAACACAGAACAAACTCTCTTGCATTTTTGTAGCAATAATGGCAGTATTGGGAAATATTTGTCAAACGAATTTTGTTTGGAAAACAAATCCATGAAAATTTAAAAGCTAATTTTGTAAAAACATTGCCTGAAGCAACTTATATAAATGATGTAGGTATATTTTGATCCATTATTGGGTTGTGAGATATATTGAGTCAGTTGAAACCAGCATTAATAAAAAAAGAAATAGGGTAGGAGAGAAACTATTTATCTGCACATAGAAAAAGTGAGTATTGTTTTGCAAAGTTTTTCTCTGTGTGTTTTAGAGTGTACATGAGTGTATATGCAGTTATGATGTAAATTTTTTATTATGGTAAAAAAAGTTGGAAAAACACTGATATATCTGGTGACAATATTGCATGGTTTAAAAAAACCAAAATAAAACATGTTTTTGGAGTCAGAGACATCTAGGTTTAAATACTTGCCCAACCATAATTTTTTTAAGAGTCTAAGTCGAGTTGGCTTGCTCACCCATTGCTCTCTAATGGAAGAGTCTTTTGGAAAAGGTTTAGAGTCT
>NW_007875114.1:0-575 GCF_000696425.1 Galeopterus variegatus
TTAATCCATTGATGGTTTAATGATAGTCATGGACGTGGTTCTGATGGCTTTAAAAGGAGAGTGGCTAAGAAGTTTAGTTCCCTCTTGCTCAAGCCATTTGCCACTTGAACCCCTGCATCGTTGTAGAACCACCACCACCATGACCCTCACAAGATGTGCCCCCTAGACTGTGGACTCCCCAGCCTCTGAAACTGTATGAAATAAACTATATTTCTTTATACATTACCCAGTTTCAAGTATTTCTGTTATAAGCAACAGAAAGGGATACAGCTTCTCATAGTACCTGCCGCAGTCGGAGTTCAATAGGAATAAATGAATAGAGTATAATTGTATTAGTCTGTTTATGTTGCTTATAACAAATTGCATATAACTGGGTGATTTATAAAGAAAACAAAATTTATTTGCTTACAGATTCTGAGTCTGGGAAGTCCAAAGTCCATCTGGTGGTGGCCACAGTGACCCAAAGGACTCACACTGCAAGATGGTGGAAGCAGAGAGAGCTGAGAGAAAAAGGCAGACTCTCTTCTTTTAAAGCCCTCAGAACCACACCCCTGACCATCATTTTTAATCCATTC
>NW_007875115.1:0-575 GCF_000696425.1 Galeopterus variegatus
GAATTTCTTATACATATGTAATAAGCATTACCTTTTAAATGAAAAGTCATTTTTATAGAAATATAGAACATAATAAATAAATTATACCAGCATAGTATCAGGGTTTTACAGTGTTGAAACTTAGATATTATTTTATTCTCAGTTTTATATACCACTGTCCCAGTAATTTTCCTTGAGTTACATGATCATTCAAGTGTGAACTTATATTTTATTTATCTGTGAAAAGAACTTACAGGACTTAACTAAAATAATTGTTGACTCATGTGTTGTGTCCATATGAATAAATTTCAGTATCCATTCAAACCTAGAGTAATAATTTTCAGAGATATAGTTGACATAGTAATAGAAAGTTAAAACTAGCATTCTCATTTAAATCACAGAATGGTATATAGATCACATTGGACTGTATTTGAAATCATAGATGTATATATCCATCTGTAATTCAGATGCATTAACATTTCCCATCCCTGGAAGAAATAAAAGAAATATTACTAAACATAATTGTTTTGAAGAATAACATAATTATAACTTGCACACAGGAATGTTGAATATTTTAAAGTACCTACTACTAGCTT
>NW_007875116.1:0-575 GCF_000696425.1 Galeopterus variegatus
CTTGGGGAGTGGCTTGAAACCCAGAGGCATGTCCTGTAACTGGAACCCAGGGAAACTGAGTGCCTGCTATCTTATTTCCACCAGCTCTCTGGATTCCCTCTGGTCAGGACTCCTCTGCCTTGAATTTGGGCTTGTGGCAGAAACGCCACCCAGCACTCTATTTGATCACCAGATACGTCAGTGGGCTCCACTGCATTTCCTGACTTCCTTGCAGTAAGTCAAGGCCACAGTGATTAGTTCTGGCCAGTGAAGAACGGGTGGCAATGACATGAAGGAGAGAAGCTCCTGAATGAGGATCCAGTGTCTCTTCCCCACTGCAGAGGCTAAGGAGGCCACATGTTCCAGAGGGTGCAGCCTAACGGAGGAGGTGGCTGGTCAGCCTTGGATCCTGAGCAACTGTGGAAAAGACAACATTCACAATCAACCAACCTTTGTTCCATTAAGCTATTGAGATTCTGGAAAAATGTGTTACTGCAGCAAAACTTAGTCCACCCTGACTAATACAGGGACCTGAGGGGACACAAACCTTCACCAGCAACCTCAAGACTTACAAGTCTATGCTGTGGGGAGACACA
>NW_007875117.1:0-575 GCF_000696425.1 Galeopterus variegatus
TTCAAATATATATATATCATAAACAAGTGGGTTTATTCCAGAGGTATGTGGCTTGTTCAATATGGCTGGTTCAATATGGAAAGGCCAAGCATTGTAATCCACCATATTAAAAGGCTAAAGAAGAAAAATCACACGATCATATCAATTGATGCTGAAAACATTTGACAAACATTAATACACATACAGAATAAGACTCTCAGAAAAATAGAAATAGAGAGGAACTTCCTCAATTCGATAAACAACCTCTACAAAATTCCTACTGCTAACATAACACTTAATGGTAAAAGACAATGCTTCCACTCTAAAATCAGAAACAAGGCAAGGACGTCCACTCTCAACCCTCTTATTCAACTTAGACCCAAAAGCTCTAGTAAATGCAGTAAGGTGAGAAAAAGAAATAGAGGGAATACTGGCCAGAATGAAAGATACAAATTAGCCTCTAGTTGTAAATGACATGACCATCTACATGGAAAAATCCTACAAAATCTACAGCAAACAAACAAACAAAATCTCCTAGGACTTATAAGCAAGTTCACAGAATACTACATAAACATGAAAAATCAATTACGTATATG
>NW_007875118.1:0-575 GCF_000696425.1 Galeopterus variegatus
CCCTTGTGGCTCTGTCCCTTTGGGATCCATGGAAGAGCAGACAGAGGGAGGCCCACAGAGAACCTAAGACCTAATCTCGCAGTCGCCGCCACAATCACAGGTCAAAGCATCCGGGGTAGTGATCAAGGGGCATGCAGTCCGGCTGGGGCCCAGCACCCTTCCTCATGAAGGACACGCTCAGAGCTGCACGAACTCAGGACAGCCCACACAGGCTGTGCGCCTCAGTCCCCCACTCAAGATGTTAAATGCTAAAAATGGACTAATGCAAACTTCTAAAACAGACTGCTCCAAAAACTGCCTCAAGAAATAGGAGTGGTGATTTCATAGGAGAGTGTTTTAAAACACAATCAACGTGAGAAAATATTTGCCATGTACATGATAGCAGCAGGCTTAACACAGTGCCTGGCACACAGTGACTACTCAGTAAGTTGTAGTTATTGCTGTTCTCATTAAAACAGAGTTTTATACAAGCCAACAGAAAAATAGGGGGAAAAAAGTTTTTGCAGACAATTCACCAAAGAAATTTATATGGCCCACAAAGCATATAAGATATTATCCTCATTAGAAATCAAATA
>NW_007875119.1:0-575 GCF_000696425.1 Galeopterus variegatus
ACTTCATCTAGATTGTGTGGGCCATTCCTGGGACACCAGGTTCCAAATAGAGTGATGTGGGGGGTACAGTGTGATGTTTCCATACATGTATACATTGTGGGGTGAGCAAATCAGAGTCATTAACATATCTACCACGTCACATACATATCATTTTTCAGGTAAGACATTTAAAATAGTCTTTATAAAACAACTTTGAAATATTCAATAAATTTTAATGAAGAATATTTATCATGCTGTGTAATACATCACCAGAAGTATTTCGTTCTGCCTAACTGATAGTTTGTTCCCTTTGATCACAGGGAAAGGAAATTTAAAACTACGATGAGTCTCATGAGACGTGATAGAACAGGTATTATCAAGAAGATAAAAGATAATAAGTATTCATGAAGGTGTGAATTCACAAGGTGTATTAGAACACCAATTTGGAAAGTAGCATAAAGTAGTCACAAAGCTAAAAATAAAACTACCAAATGATCCAGCAATCCCAATTCTGAGTATATGTCCAAAGAAACTAACAACAGTATGAGAAAGAGATGTCAGCCCTCCAATGTTATGGCACCGTTATTCACAACAGT
>NW_007875120.1:0-575 GCF_000696425.1 Galeopterus variegatus
TTTTTTGTTCTTTTTAACAGCCTGAAGGGTATAAAGTGTTTTAAGGGTAGAAAGTTGTTCTAATGGTAAAAAGTTGTTTTAATTTGTGTTATTTGTGTTCTAAATTTTATTTATTTTTTATTCCTAATAAGGTCAAGCATTATCAGTTAATTGGTTTCTCTCTTTCTGTGAATTACCAACAATTCATTTTCTCTGTCCATTTTTTCTACTGAATTTCTTCTCTTTATTTTGTTTTGCTCGAGTTCTTTGGGTTTTCCAAATAGAATTTTCACATTGGTTTTGACATTGCAAATATCTTCTCTTAATCTGTCACCTTTTTTTAGCTTTGTCTAAATTAAGCTTCTTTGAACTTAAAGGTTTCTATATTTCTAGTGCCATTTTTGGCATTTTATAAATTCCCAGAAATTATCTCTTTTGTCTAGATTTTCTCATTTCATTATCATATGATTGTATTTTTTAAAAAATCTATTGTGTGTGATGTTTCCTTCTTTCATTCTGCATTTTGCTCATTTTCTTCTTTTTTCCAGTTTTATCAGGACTTTGTCTTATTAATTTAGGCAAAGAACAGCTTTTGA
>NW_007875121.1:0-575 GCF_000696425.1 Galeopterus variegatus
AGGGTTGCGATCCCGTTGCCGGTCAGTAAAAAAGACAAAAAGGAAAAAAAAAAAAAAACTTAGGAGTTGTTTATCTCTGGAATTTTCCATTTAATATTTCTGGACCACAATTGACTGCTGATAACTGAAACTCTGGAAAGTGAGGCCATGGATAAGGGGGAGACTACTGTATAATTTTTCTGACATATGCTTTTTAATGGCTGCATAATATTCTTGTATACGAGTAGAGAGACCATACTTGAACAATTTTCTTAATGTGAGACACTCAGATTTTTTTCTACAATTTTTCTATTGTAAATATACT
Source organism: Galeopterus variegatus (assembly GCF_000696425.1). NCBI lineage: Eukaryota > Metazoa > Chordata > Mammalia > Dermoptera > Cynocephalidae > Galeopterus > Galeopterus variegatus. The sequence continues at coordinate 305 of NW_007875121.1, forward strand.
TTGATAAGCATCTTCGTATTTAAATCTTTGTCCACATTTCTGATTATTTCCTACAGCCCTATTTCCCACAGAGTACAGACATCCTTCATACTTGATTCATATTGCCAAACTGTTTTTAGAAAGATCTGTATTTGATTTTTCATTCCTGCTACCAGGGAAAATTAAATTAAATAATCCTAATAAGGTCTTTGTTTGTGGACTTTGGTCTTAAAAAAAAAAGGCATATGAGAATTTTTACTAATGAATCATATATTTTGTGCCTGAGTGAAAA
>NW_007875122.1:0-575 GCF_000696425.1 Galeopterus variegatus
TGCATACCTGAATTAAATGAACTTTTGGGCTACAGTCCCTACTTTGCTGGCCCTTGTCTAGATGATGTGGGGCCTGAGCAAGTGAGCTGGAAATAAGGTGGGTATTGAGGGGGGTGAAGAGCAACAGAAGCCAGAGGGAAGACAGACAGCTCCCCTACCATGCCTCCTCTCTTGCAGTGAACTCACTTTGACTTTGAAGTCCTCTGTGGAGACGACTGAGCCCTTGGAGCTGTGCATCCACAGAGACACAGAGGGGACCATATTAGAGACGGGAGTACTCAAGGCATGTTCCAGTACTGCATTGCAAGGTCCTTGAAAAGACAGTTGAGGCTTTTATTTTCCTTCAAAGCAGCACCAAACCCTGGGAACAATGGTGTCCATTCTGTGGATGCTCAGCGAGACCTTGTGGACTGTCTTTATTTCTTCACCTGCAATTAGATCTCCCCAGGCCCATATGGAAATGTACAGGTTCATGAGGGACTAATTCAGTGAGACTCTTTCAGGGGAAGTTCAGTCCCCGTGGGGAGTGATTACACACTGATGGAATTTTTGCACACTGGATGGAAAGATGATCT
>NW_007875123.1:0-575 GCF_000696425.1 Galeopterus variegatus
ATTTATAGATTAGATTAAAAGGATTTATCAAAAAGCTTTCTGTTTCCAAAAATATTTAATTTATTTAAAAAACACATTGCAAAATAATCAAGGTCATTAGTTCATTTTTGTGTAGTATTTCTATTTAAAAGATCACACAGATTTTCTTTTTCTTTCTTTTTTCTTTTTGGTCAACTTTTTAATTTTAGAGTTGTTTTAGATTTGCACAGAAAAACTGAAAATATAATACAGTGTCCCATATAATGAACACCCAATTTCCCCTAATGTTAACATATTACACTTGTATGGGAACTTGTCACAAGTAATGAACAAATACTGATATATTATTATATTATTATTAACTAACTAAAATCCATACATTATTATTTTTTAAAAAGTTTACCTAATTTCCCTTTCTTTGTTACAAAATTCTATCCAGAATTTAGTTATGATGTCTCTTTAGCTTCCTCCTAGCTTTGACAACCTCCTAAATTATTATAGTAATTGACTGTAATGGAGATTTCTATGGTCACCGCCGAAATCAAACATTAGAGATAGCAGCACCTCTATCAGCATGGTCTCCCTTCATATGTCAG
>NW_007875124.1:0-575 GCF_000696425.1 Galeopterus variegatus
AGCATCTGTGGAACAAGTTGATATTCAACCTGCAGTTCTTCTGAGGATGTCAAACATATGTTCTCTCCGTCACCTCTTTTTCAGACTAACGAGTCTAAATTTCTCTAGTATGAAATGTGGCTCAAGTGATTGAGCAACTGAGTTTGAACTCACATTTACTTTAATTAACTTAAATTTAAATGTAAAAGTTGAAGCTGTGTGAAATATGGTTTTCCATGAAACCAGTTTATTGTTTTGGTAGGGCTACAGTTTAACAGTGGAAAAATTAGCTACTTAATTGAGATGTGTTCTTTTTTTTAATTTTATTTTACTTCTCAAAATACATTGTACTTGATTTTCAGGCCCCTTTACCCGTTCTTCTCCCCCCCTCCCCGAGATGTGTTTTAAATGTAAAATACACACAGGATTTTGAAGACTTAGTACAAAAAAAATGTAAATGATCTCATTAATGGTTTTTAAATATTAATTACATGCTAAAATAATAATATTTGGATATGTTGGATTAAATAAAATATATTATTAAAACTAATTTCACCTAATTTATTTTTACCCTTTTAATGTGATTACTAGAAAAT
>NW_007875125.1:0-575 GCF_000696425.1 Galeopterus variegatus
CAGTGAGAAGAGGGGAAAGACAAAAGGTGTACATTCTAGTTGTTTGGCTCCCTTTTAAGGAAGGAGCTCTTCTGGAAGTCTCACTGAACAATTACAAGGAGGCATGTTGTTGCAAGGAAGGGAGCAACCTAGTCTTCTAGCTCATTGCCAACCTAAATAAGATCATGATTTTGTTATAAAGGAAGAACATAGGCAGCTGGTAGTCCCTGCTGTTAACTACAGCTTGGAAAGTGATCACTTTGCTCAGTGGGAGTCAAGTTCAAGGAAACTGATTTATACTTACCAAACTCATAAGAAATTGATTTGGAAACAGAATACAATGAATTTATGATGAGAAATTCTTAGCTGATTAGCTGTAGTGTAGAAAATAGTCAAAATGTGGTTTGGTTAATAAGTAATCAGGCAGAGGGGGTTGGGATGTAGTATGTGATTGTGACAAAAGGTGGTTAGAAATGAACCAGCCAAACTGGACTATTCCTGGTGTGTGGTTTGGATTCCTTCATTTTGAGATGTTAATTCTTTTTTTTTTTTTTTTGTCTTTTTCGTGACCGGTAAGGGGATCGCAACCCTTGGTG
>NW_007875126.1:0-575 GCF_000696425.1 Galeopterus variegatus
GCATTTAAGTTCAATACATTGCCCATAAAAAGACTATCTAATAGTTTAAATGGCTTAATGGGTCACATTCAGATGACTAGTGACACTCTTGATTACAAATATTGCTAGGAGTTACCCTTTCTACAACAAATGGTATCACTAAACAGAAGAAGAAAGAGAGAGACAGAGAGAGGACAAAACCAACCCACCCACCAAATGGCAAGATGAGAAAAGCAACTAAGAAAAATGGGTAACATAAGAAGATTAGGAAAACAGGGATATTTACTAAGATTCTAAACTTTTATAATATCTAAAAACCTGTTTTGAAATGAGTCAGTGAAAGCACAAAAAGATCCCAATATTTATCTGATAGTACTGTTTTGGCTTAATTTTAAACTATGTAGTTTAAAATGTATTACTATGTAGTTTATAATGTATTTTTACTGCATTTTTGAAGATTCTTCATCCTGTCTTCCCCAGGCCCACCATTTTTTTCATTAGAAAATCAACAAACTTGAAAAACAAAAAAGTCGATGGCAAATTGTTTTTAATTGATTACATTCATTTATAAGCACCCCTGAAAACAGCTATTTCAT
>NW_007875127.1:0-575 GCF_000696425.1 Galeopterus variegatus
GTTATCCAGAATTTGCAATGAATTACCAAATACCTAGTATTTCTTGAGATAGTAATTCCTTGCCCCAAAACTATTTCTCATGTTTTTCTTTTTACAGTTAATTTTTCTCTTTTGTCTTTCCATATTTATGTCTGGTCTTCTGAACTAGTTTATGAGGATAGGAACCCTGCCTTGTACTTCAGTGGATCTCCCATAGCGTTGAACATATTGGTCCTTAAGTATTGTCAGCATAACGTATGTAGGAATGAATGACTTAGTCACAAATTGTTTCTGTTTATTGTTTTTCTGTTAGCATTTCCTAGGAAAAGTGAAGTCGAGGCATGAGTAATGACACCAAGAGTATGGCCTCCGCTCGTCTCTTGGCATGCTGGCTGCGCCTCAACTCTGTCTCAGTTCACAGAATCATGTTGCTTTTCTCCTAGTCCCCTTCTGTAGGTATGAGAAAATGTGGAAAGTTAATAAATATCTGCTCTGGAAGTTACAGAAATTTCCATTCAGGGGGCCTCTCTTTCTGCATATCTGTTTCCCATTCAGATCCAATTTGGACAAGGTATTCTTACTCTTTTTGGTGTCAG
>NW_007875128.1:0-575 GCF_000696425.1 Galeopterus variegatus
CAATTTATACTCTCTTAAATCCGCAGAGAAACACCTTTTTGAAGTGCATTTTGTTATTCTATTTGGTAAGTGAGATAACAAAGGCTCAGAGATTAAGGGACTTGTCCAGGATCAGAAAGGGTGTACGTGAAGAAGGCAGGAGCAGAGCTGCCATCTGTCAAAGACAATGTTCTTTCTACCACGCTGTACCTATTTTATTTTTACAATGTATTTTTTATTATTTCTTAGGAATAATTTGACAGAAATAAGTTTACTGTATCCAAAGGTATAAAAGTGACTACAGTTTTAGCTTTTTAAAATGTAATAGGATGTTCTTTTTGTCACAGCACATACTCGATCCATTTTATCTAGGGAAGTTTTTGGTATATACCATAAATGTTAGAATATAATTTAATATAATAAGATAGTGCAACAATTAGAATTGATTTATCACTACATTTTTGTTAACGTTTTCTTACATTTCTTTGATATTTTCATATATATTTTGATATAAAGAAAATGAAGGTCGTGTCATTTCTTCTTTATCTATTTTATAAATATTCAATTACCTTATATATTTCATTGATTCTCTTTGA
>NW_007875129.1:0-575 GCF_000696425.1 Galeopterus variegatus
GAATTTCTTATACATATGTAATAAGCATTACCTTTTAAATGAAAAGTCATTTTTATAGAAACATAGAACATAATAAATAAATTATACCAGCATAGTATCAGGGTTTTACTGTGTTGAAACTTAGATATTATTTTATTCTCAGTTTTATATACCACTGTCCCAGTAATTTTCCTTGAGTTACATGATCATTCAAGTGTGAACTTATATTTTATTTATCTGTGAAAAGAACTTACAGGACTTAACTAAAATAATTGTCGACTCATGTGTTGTGTCCATATGAATAAATTTCAGTATCCATTCAAACCTGGAGTAATAATTTTCAGAGATATAATTGACATAGTAATAGAAAGTTAAAACTAGCATTCTCATTTAAATCACAGAATGGTATATAGATCACATTGGACTGTATTTGAAATCATAGATGTATATATCAATCTGTAATTCAGATGCATTAACATTTCCCATCCCTGGAAGAAATAAAAGAAATATTACTAAACATAATTGTTTTGAAGACTAACATAATTATAACTTGCACACAGGAATGTTGAATATTTTAAAGTACCTACTACTAGCTT
>NW_007875130.1:0-575 GCF_000696425.1 Galeopterus variegatus
CAATTTTCTTGATAAACATAGATGCAAAAATCCTCGACAAAATATTAGCAATCAGAATACAACAACACATCAAAAAAATTATACAACATAATCAAGTGGGATTCATCCCAGGGATGCAAGGATGGTTCAACATATGCAAGTCAATAAATGTGATTTACCACATCAACAAAATCAAAGACAAAAACCATATGATCATCACTATAGATGCTGGAAAAGCATTGACAAAATTCACATCCATTCACGATAAAGACTCTATAAATTATATATAGTAAAAAAATATCTCAACACAATTAAAACCATATATAACAAACCCACGGCCAATATCATCCTGAATGGGGAGAAGTTGAAGGCTTTTCCCTTAAGAACAGGAACAAGACAAGGATGCCCACTCTCACCACTCTTAGTCAGCATAGTGTAGGAAGTACTAGCCAGAGCAATCAGGCAAGAGAAGGAAATAAAGGGCATCCATATTGGAAAATATGAAGCCAAATTGTCCCTGTTTGCAGATGGTAAGATCCTAAGAACAGCCTAAAGACTCTATAAAGAAACTCTTAGAGCTGATAAATGATTTCAGC
>NW_007875131.1:0-575 GCF_000696425.1 Galeopterus variegatus
TGAAACTAATTTTTTTCTTCTAAGAATCATATGTTTGTTAAGACTTCTTTTTGTTTTTCAGTCTTTTTGGTGTCTTAATCTCCAGAATTAAGCAAATGTTCTGATGAGTGAACTGACAGTATTAAACTCAATTCCCCACCCTTCCTTTTTACTGGAATCCCAGCCATCTCTTGTCTCTGGTTATTTACTTTCTAGCCCAGGGAGAATGTCAAATCTTTGATTTCCTTGTCTCTCTCTGAGTGCCAGCATTTGGCCTGGGCCCCTTCCTAGACACTCAACTTCTTGCATTTTCCCAGAATTGACAAATATTCTAAGGGGAAAAGTAACTGCACAGTGTAAGGTCATCTTTTCCAGTTTTTCTTCCTTTTCTGGGATTTTGTCTCTAAGTGTCATGTGGTTTAGCTTCTTTATAATTCTTTAACCAGATTTATTTTTTTACAAAATTTTCATCTTTACCTATCTATACATCTGTAATTGTGATAGTGTTGTAATTCTACATCCATCGTAGTTGTAATTGGTTTACTCTATTTTTAATCTTGGTTTTTAGAAAGAAAATTAACATGATATGACTTTTT
>NW_007875132.1:0-575 GCF_000696425.1 Galeopterus variegatus
AAGCTTCACAACTAAATACTTCTCTATTGGGGCTCATTTTGCTGTAACCTCTTTCCACAACCTTTCTCACCTCCTCAACATTTATATAAAGTTTTTTTACATTAAAAAGTAGTAATTACTAATTTAATTTAAAATCTTTTACCAGCTTTAGTTGGTGATGACACTTTTCCATGTATTTGTGGTGTATAAATATCTGAGATATCTAAACTAACAATTCAGACAAAATTGTTGGTGCTTAAGAAAGCAGATTCTGGAAACAGATTGTCTGGGTTCAAATCCTACCGCCACCTCTACCCAGCTGGCATGTCAGGCAAGCTGGTTAATCACTCTGTACCTTAGTTTTCTCATCTGTGTGATGGGAATAATGTGAGTAGTTTACTCACATGGGAACCAAATGAGTTATCAGAACCTTTAAAGTTGTGAAAACAGGCGAGGCAGAAGCAGAAAGATTTAAGAAACTTCACATTTTTACAGATAAAGTGGATTTAGGTAAACGGTCATAAAAGTATACTACGATCGTAATAGTCCAAAAGACTCTGAATGATAAATGCTGGCGAGGTTGTGGAGAAAAAGGA
>NW_007875133.1:0-575 GCF_000696425.1 Galeopterus variegatus
TCAACTTCCACTTTATTACAGTTGAGTAATTTTTGGAACTCAATCTTTTTGAGTCTCAGTTATCTAATCTATAAAATGGGGTTCAGGTGTCTCCTGTCTACTTCAGAGTATAGTTGTGAGGTTAAAATAAATGCATGAGAAAATGTATCAATAAGCATAAAACACAGCACAAATGGGTGTCATTATTGAATAATTCTCTATGTGTATATAGCAAATACATATTGGAAAAATAAATGACATAGCTGTCAATTGTATTCAAATTGCTTCTCTTTTAGAAAGCTGGAATTAAAACCATTTCTTCTTTCTGGAAACAGTATTACCCCTTATTTATTGGGTCAGATTTTTATTGCATACTATAATATGCACTTTTTTATTGAGTGACTTTTTGTTACGTACATTAGGAATAGATTATTTTTATATCTAAGTTCTATGATTGGCTAAAAGTATTTCCTTTTCTCATAAATATCTTCAAAAGTGAATTATGTTTATATTATTTTTGTAGTTTCTTTTAATGATGTAAGTATCACCTTGTCTTGTTGTTACATATTTTCAGATTTATTAGTTTTAGTTATACG
>NW_007875134.1:0-575 GCF_000696425.1 Galeopterus variegatus
TATATGGTGAGAGATAAGGGTTTAATCTTATTCTTCTGCTTATGAATATCCAGTTTTCTCAGCACCTTGATTGAACAGACTGCCTTTTTCCCCAGTGTGTGTTCTTGGCACATTTGTCAAAAATCAGTTGGCTGTAGGTGTGTAGGACTTTCTTGATGTTGCTGGTGACTGCAACACCCCACCCGTCTAGACACTACAAGTTGATCTATTGGCTGTAGCCCTCAGCAGTCAACCACATAGCTAGCAAAGTTCTGTGACATTCCCCCTCCCCCCACAACATTTTTTTCCCCCCCCTCCCCCCATGACATTTTTTTCCCAATCATCTCATGTAAGTCTCATGTAAATTCATATCTTGTGGCCAGGACTGTATGAGATATGACAATATAGGATTACAAACAGGGTGGAAAGCAATGAGGCTTCAAGGAATCAGGAAAGAGTTTAATTCATTGAGGTGATGTAGAAATACTGAGAATTAGGAAATATGAGTGACAAGTAAAAGTCACTATCTCTCCTAAACCCAGCATTCCAATCCCAGAGGTAATTTTTTTGTTTCTGACATATCCTGCCAGAAATCT
>NW_007875135.1:0-575 GCF_000696425.1 Galeopterus variegatus
TTTTAAATATGCATTTTATGGATTAAAGACTTAAATATAAGACAAAACAAACAAACCAAAAAACCCTATAATACTCCTAGAAGAAAATACAGAAAAAACACTTCAAAATGTAGGACTGGGAAAAGACTTTATGTATAAGGCCACAAAAGCACTGGCAATAAAAGAAAATAATAAACAAATGGGATTATATCAACATGAACAGCTTCTGCACAGCATAGGAAACCATCAACAGAGTGAAACAACAACCTATAGAATGGAAGAAAATATTTGCAAAAGATGCATCCAACAAGGGGTTAATATCCAGAATAGACAAGGAACTCAAATAACTTAATAGTATAAAAAAAAAAAATCTATTTAACAAAGGGACAATGGAGCTGAACCGACATTTCTCAAAAGAAGACATATGAATGGCCAGCAGGTACATGAAATAATCCTTAATATCACTAAGCATTACAAAAATGCAAATCAAAACCACACTGAGATATTATCTCATCCCAATTAAACTGGCCATAACCAAAAACAGAGAATAATAAATGTTGGGGAGGATGTGGAGAAAGGGAAATCCTTTTACACTG
>NW_007875136.1:0-575 GCF_000696425.1 Galeopterus variegatus
GAATGGTACACCCAGGTCTACCCCCAGAGCTTTGGAGACTAGAGGTCTCTGGAGAAACATCTGAGAAGCAAACCTAAGGTTAGGAACAGGGACAGGGCGAGGCTCCGGGGTGAGATTCAACACTGGGGCGCTGCACTCAAGTCCCAGCTCTATCTCGCTTCTCTGGCCTTGAGGAAGCTGTTTAGAATCCCTGAGGCTCAATTTTCTCATCTATAAGACGGGGTCATAAGCTTTTTTTTCAAAGAGTCCTTGCAAGGTTTCGAGTTTTTGTAAATGCACTTAAATTCTCCACAAATATCGATTCTTCTCTCTTTTTCTAAAATAGTTAACTTCACATTATTCTTTCTTGTCCTTTGCCTTGTTGAGCTTGAAGATGATAGAATTGAGATATGATCATCTTTTCTAAGTGGTTTTCAATGAATCCTAAGAGGCTCAAAGAGGCCACTGTGGGAATTCCAAACCCTTTGGAGCTGGTCGTGTTTGTGGTTTCACCTAAAAATGAACCAGTTCCAAGCCAGGTTAAGTTGAACAAAAATAAACAGGCACCATCGATGGAAAACTACTCATCCTTTTCT
>NW_007875137.1:0-575 GCF_000696425.1 Galeopterus variegatus
TGAAATGGAAAGACAGTATTTTTGCAAGGTTCATTTTTAGATTTGATTTTATCAGTTATCTATAGTGTGCCAGTTGTACACTAGGCATCTTTGTGTGCCTTAAGGGTTGCTCATGCCTAGAATAAAAAAAGTTTCCACCCTGAAGGAGTTTACAATCTAGTAGAAGATACATTTTAACCAGATATGTGAATAAATAGGAAATTTCAGCTGTGATCAATTGCAGAGAATTACTTGGTGCTATGAGTATATGTGATGGAGAGATTTGCATCTGTTAGAGCAGGCTGCTGTGAACACTCGTGCAAAGAGGGCATAAATTATCCATCACAACCAATTTCAAAGATGAATAAAGGAAGAATAGCTCCTGTAGGTATATCACTTTCATTTCAACCATATGACCATCGCTTACTGAGCACCTCATCTGCTTCTTTATACCCATCATTTCTAAACCTTGGAACCCACTGTTATTCCCATTTTAAAAGTAAGTAGGCTGAGACTTATAGTAGCTAAATGGTAGACACAAGGCCCACAGCTAGTGTACCAAAAACCTGGAATTCAAACACAAGTACGTTTGATTC
>NW_007875138.1:0-575 GCF_000696425.1 Galeopterus variegatus
ACTTATTAACAATGTGGACAAACACAGAACAAACTCTCTTGCATTTTTGTAGCAATAATGGTAGTATTGGGAAATATTTGTCAAACGAATTTTGTTTGGAAAACAAATCCATGAAAATTTAAAAGTTAATTTTGTAAAAACATTGCCTGAAGCAACTTATATAAATGATGTAGGTATATTTTGATCCATTATTGGGTTGTGAAATATATTGAGTCAGTTGAAACCAGCATTAATAAAAAAAGAAATAGGGTAGGAGAGAAACTATTTATCTGCACATAGAAAAAGTGAGTATTGTTTTGCAAAGTTTTTCTCTGTGTGTTTTAGAGTGTACATGAGTGTATATGCAGTTATGATGTAAATTTTTTATTATGGTAAAAAAAGTTGGAAAAACACTGATATATCTGGTGACAATATTGCATGGTTTAAAAAAGCCAAAATAAAACATGTTTTTGGAGTCAGAGACATCTAGGTTTAAATACTTGCCCAACCATAATTTTTTTAAGAGTCTAAGTCAAGTTGGCTTGCTCACCCATTGCTCTCTAATGGAAGAGTCTTTTGGAAAAGGTTTAGAGTCT
>NW_007875139.1:0-575 GCF_000696425.1 Galeopterus variegatus
GATGCTGAGTGATGTTGAGCATTTTTTCATGTGACTGTTGGCCATTTGTATATCTTCCTTAAAATTTTAAAGACAATTTTAACCTGTGAGATGAGAATACAAGGGAATATGTGTATATTACGTTCCTCTGTAATATAGGAACCTCCTTCTCGGTCGCTTTAAGACAACCAAACTTTAAACCTTTGTGTATTAGTTTCCTTTTGCTGCTGTAACAAATTACCACAAATTTAATGACTTGAAATGACACACATTCCATAGTTACCCAGTGAGAAGTCAGAAATTAATTTCACTGGGCTACTGTCAGGTTGCCAAGAGGGCTGGTTCCTTCCGGAGGTCCTGAGTGGGGAATCCATCTCCTTGGCTTTTTCAGCTTCTAGTGGCCACCTGGGTTCCTTGGTTTGTGCCCTTCCTCCATCTTCAAGGACACTGCTCTAACCCCCACTTCCATCACTACATCTTTTCTCCTGACTGACTCTTCCTGTATTCCTCCTATAGGGACGTTGTGGTTACATGCGGCCCACCTGGATTATCCGGGATATCTGCCCACCTCAAAATCTACAACTTAATCACATCTT